>NC_074685.1:5677677-5843816 GCF_029448725.1 Salvelinus fontinalis | reverse complement strand
ACCTGCCCATCTATACAAACCTCAGCAGCTACAACCCCAACCACCCCAACCATGTATCATCATCCTACCCAGGGGGCCAGATGCCCGACGGCTACCCATGCCACGGACCCCACAGACCCGGAGGCCAGGGACCCCACCATCCCCACAACAGGGGCCTGGATGCGCCACAGACTGTCCCAGAGGTCCCTCACCCTCCCGGCGACACCACCTCCTCCCCTCCCTCGCTCTCTCCCATCGACCTGGAGACCCAGGAGAGGATCAAGGCCGAGAGGAAGAAACTACGTAACCGGATCGCGGCGTCTAAGTGTCGTAAAAGGAAGCTGGAGCGGATCTCCCGGCTAGAGGAGAAGGTGAAGGTTCTGAAGACCCAGAACTGTGACCTGACCTCCACCGCCTCGGTCCTGAGGGAACAGGTGGCCCAGCTCAAACAGAAAGTCATGAATCACGTCACCAACGGCTGCCAAATAGCAGTCAGTTCAGTCACCCTGCAGGCCAACAGCACCGGAGAGAGGAACAGCACCAGCTGCTGATCAACGGACTGTACAGGGATGAGAAGTGTATTTTTTTTCTGTTGCTCTGAGTCAGTCCTCTATAAAGGAGGTAGTACCTCTACTGTACAGGGATGAGGAGTGTTGTGATGGTAAGTAAAATATGCTAACTACGTGAGTGGTTGGGGAGAAGGGAGAATCCCACCTCTCTAACCTCTACAGACACTTTGAGTTGTAGTAGTAGTAACACAACAAGAAAAGTACATGGGACATTTCACTTTTATTTTGCCCCTCGCGCAGCCCTGAGAGCGACCAAAAGGACCTCTGCTCAATGGGAGAGTACCAGACTGACGACTGCACTCTACAACACTGAACCACGTAACCGTTAGAAGAGTGAGGAGCGGAGGACATCGTGCCTCTAGTGTACAGTTCAGTAGGTCCAGGGTGCTTGTGGTAAACAGAAATTCTAATAACTGAGAGAGTATGAAACTTTCGGGGTTCCCTGGGAAGGGGGTACATACACTACACCTCAGAACAAGAATTTCTACATTCTAGGTCATCTCTATGATAAAAAAAAAATATCAAACACTGTTCTATGGTATTTTTACCTGAGTATTGTCAGGTATAATTGTCATTATCTGAGTATTGTCAGGTATAATTGTCATTACCTGAGTATTGTCAGGTATAATTGTCATTACCTGAGTATTGTCAGGTATAATTGTCATTTACCTGAGTATTGTCAGGTATAATTGCCATTACCTGAGTCAGGTGATAAGCCTACATCTGTAGTAAAGTGTGAGTTTGACTTTAGAACATTTTGAAAATGACAATTAACGGTACTAGGATAATCTCATGTGGAACCTCAAGGCCCTGAGCATACTCACTCTAAACTGTAGTTTGAAGTTATGGGAATTCAAGCTTTTTCCGCTTTTTCAACAAACAAGTAATTGGTCAAAGTATCACAATGTTGTTGATCAAATCCATTGGTCGTAATAATGTTGATGTAGATAAGAGGTGCAGATTTATTTGTTTAAGTCACTTTAGTCTCTTGTATTGGAATGTATTATCTGTCTGTTTAGAATTGTGCAATGTGTGTATGAGATGACAGCAAAACCAACCTCTTGAGACTTTCAACTCTAAGGGCTGGATACAATCCGTATTGCCAAAGTATTGCAGAATATCCGCGTTATAGCTTGTTTGAAATTTAAATGGCAATGTTCCCGCGTTTGCAGAGCTCGCATTCAAGGTAAAAGCTGCATATGTCGGAAATTACCTTTTCATTTTAACACGGATCTTGCGCGATCCGGATTGAATCCAGACCTAAATGTGTTTTTATTAAATAACTGTGTTCATGTGAAACAGACAGAAGCTTCTGGTGATATAGAAATAGTTTAAAGAGATTTAAACCAATCACAACTTTGTAAGATAAACTTTATAGTAACAAAGATTACTATTGGTTGTCATTATGGAACATGGAAAATTCATTTTGGAACCTTGGTAATTCATTTTGGAACCTTGGTAATTCATTTTGGAACATTGGTAATTCATTTTGGAACCTTGATAATTCATTTTGGAACCTTGATAATTCATTTTGGAACCTTGGTAATTCATTTTGGAACCTTGGTAATTCATTTTGGAACCTTGGTAATTCATTTTGGAACCTTGATAATTCATTTTGGAACCTTGGTAATTCATTTTGGAACCTTGGTAATTCATTTTGGAACCTTGATAATTCATTTTGGAACCTTGGTAATTCATTTTGGAACCTTGATAATTCATTTTGGAACCTTGGTAATTCATTTTGGAACCTTGGTAATTCATTTTGGAACATTGGTAATTCATTTTGGAACCTTGGTAATTCATTTTGGAACTTTGGTAATTCATTTTGGAACCTTGATAATTCATTTTGGAACCTTGGTAATTCATTTTGGAACATTGATAATTCATTTTGGAACCTTGATAATTCATTTTGGAACCTTGGTAATTCATTTTGGAACCTTGGTAATTCATTTTGGAACCTTGATAATTCATTTTGGAACCTTGATAATTCATTTTGGAACCTTGGTAATTCATTTTGGAACCTTGGTAATTCATTTTTGGAACATTGGTAATTCATTTTGGAACCTTGGTAATTCATTTTGGAACCTTGATAATTCATTTTGGAACCTTGGTAATTCATTTTGGAACCTTGATAATTCATTTTGGAACCTTGATAATTCATTTTGGAACCTTGGTAATTCATTTTGGAACCTTGGTAATTCATTTTGGAACCTTGGTAATTCATTTTGGAACATTGGTAATTCATTTTGGAACCTTGGTAATTCATTTTGGAACCTTGATAATTCATTTTGGAACCTTGGTAATTCATTTTGGAACATTGGTAATTCATTTTGGAACCTTGATAATTCATTTTGGAACCTTGATAATTCATTTTGGAACCTTGGTAATTCATTTTGGAACCTTGGTAATTCATTTTGGAACCTTGGCAATTCATTTTGGAACCTTGGTAATTCTGAAAGATTTTCCTACACTCCAACCAAAATACCTTGTGCACTGTTCTTCCTGTAATAATGCTGACCTATAGGTGTTAGTGTAGGAGTAAAATGATGTCAATGTGGTAACATTGTGGATCAGTGCTGTGTTAACCTGAACTAGACCGTGTCAGAGATACATTTTCAGAGACATTTTAGACAAACTTGTTGTGTTAATAGACAGACGGACAGACAGACGGACGGACGGACGGACGGACGGACAGACGGACGGACGGACGGACGGACGGACGGACGGACGGACGGACAGACAGACAGACAGACAGACAGACAGAGAAGAGGCTTCTTGAGAATGCAGCAAGCTACAATGAAGTAACAAGACAAGGGCTTTTAATCAATAGATATATTATGATTTTATTTCTGGAGCAATTTATTTATGCAAAATGTATCTTTGGTATTTATGTTTTTGGGGAAATATGATATTGCACATAAATCAAAACGTGAAATCCGGTCTGATATTTATCTGTGGTCTCAACATGGACTCTGTGTAGACATGTTTCTACAAACTATTTTATACTTTATTTAAAACCTTTTTCCTATGATTGTCGATAAAGTATTTAAATCATATAATAAGCGCTCTACTTGTTACATGAATTAGCTTAACCTCTTCACCAAAAACGATGATTCAGTGCAGTGGACCAACATGGCAACTTAAAGAAAACTGTTTTGTTGATTGATGTTTAAACATTTTGGAAAGATTTCTTTAAGCCTCTATACTGTAAGTACTTTTACATAGTTGGTGCACTGAATGTATTTTCCTATAATTACAGTATATACATAAACAATGGTATATATGTACACAGAGTGGACAAAACATTAGGAACACCTTCTTAATATGGAGTTGTGCCCCCTTTAGCCTCAATTCATCAGGGGAGGGACTCTACAAGGTGTCAAAAACGTTCCACAGGGATGCTGGCCCATGTTGACTCCAATGCTTCCCACAGTTGTGTCAAGTTGGCTGGATGTCCTTTGGGTGGTGGACTATTGTTGATACGCACGGGAAACTGTTGAGTATGTAAAACCCAGCAGCGTTGCAGTTCTTGACACACTCAAACTGGTGCGCCTGGCACCTACTACCATACCCCCGTTCGTCTCAAGGATTAAAAATCCTCCTTTAACCCGTCTCCCCTTCATCTACACTGATTACAAGTGGATTTGACAAGTGAAATCAATCAGGGATCATAGCTTTCAGCTGGATTCACCTGGTCAATCTATGTAAATGGAAAGAGCAGGTGTTCTTAATGTTTTGTCCACTCAGTGTACGTCTTAGTCTGGAGAGAGAGAGAGAAAGAAAAAAAACGAATAATCAAGAGACAGACTTTAAATCTCTCAAATAATTTTTGTGAGCGTCAAGGAAAATATGTATTTTTTAAACTTGAATAAGGCTTTTGAAGTCACTAATGATAACGATTATATTTTTGTACAAAATGTATTCAACATTCTTACAGTTTAAATTATTGGGTGTAAAAGATGAGAAAAACCTTCTGACATGTTGGTGTGATTTTTATCGTTCCATAATATACATGATCTATTGAGGTGGATATTTTAAATAATATTATTTTGTATGTACTGAAGTAGGTGTGTGTACATAGGAACACTACTCTTTGTCGTGAAAAGTCATTTTGTGTCGATTTCAGTAAAATCGTATTCATATGTTTCACAGTCACATATTTCTTTACCCCCAGGATAAGTCAGATAAAAGGTTGTTGAGAGTTGTGTGTATATTCAATCGACGCTGTGTGTGGATCTTTCATTCCTGAAAAGAGCTGTTCCTCTTTTGGGGAGAAGGTTTAACATGTGTTTTCTGAGACTGTTTTTCAATTTCAGTAACTGAGCCAATCTGAGAGATGTCTTTTTATACATGTGAGGTGGAGGAATGCCAAGCAGTAGAATCCCAACTGTCTGTGATTCGGTGCCGTATTGGTTTGATACATTTCTTTCTGTTAACCCTGTGATTTGATAGGCTAAAGCGATGACGACGTTTTTAAAAGGCACTTTTACAGGCATTTGGAGTGCAAAGATAATTAACAGAGAGAGAGAGAGATGACCTGATTTTAATTGTAAGCACCTGACCCCTCACGATCAAGCCAAAGATAATAGTTTATCAACACATAAACACAATAACATGGAATACTTCCTTGCAAAAGAGACATTGGGTCTCAACGGGACTTTGCTGCTTAAAAAAATATCTGTTTATAGTGTTGATTTGAGACAGCCATAGATACCCAAGTTGTACGTGTAACACGGTGTATGTGAGTGTTGAACTGCCCCCCTGTCTGCCCAGAGGCCCAGGCTTTTTTTTGTTTTGTGGTACCAGGTGGTTGGGTGCTCACCTCTGCCCTGTAAGAGACGGTGTTTGGCAAGCGGCTACCTTTTCTGAATAAAATGACTGCACATTGAAGATACAAACCGTACGTTAAGTTACGTGTAAGGTAGACAAGTGGCTACACCTTCTGAATAAGTTTACAAAACATTGAAGATAAGTTGTGATTATTCACTACGACGACGACAATCACTATTACGTTTGTAAAGGATCAACAAGGGTTTTAAATGGAAGTCAAGCTACAGTTTATGACATCATATCCTGTTTGAGCATTGCAGCACAGCTGTTGGTGTGTACCCAAGGGAACATTCTATGTCGGAGGGTGCGTCCGAAAATTGCACCCTAATACATGAATTTTCTATGGAATAAAGGGTGCCATTTTGGGACAGTAGCTGTCTGAATATCGTCGTCAGTACTATGAGAGGGAAACATGACTATCGGCTACAGGGCGACTTGCCTTGGTTTAAACTGTTGTTTTATACTGATTTGTTTTGGTTTACAATTTGCTCTCTTCTTGAAAAAGTGTTAATTGTTTCCTTGAATGATTAAAAAAAAATCTAAACAATAAAATGAGTATGTTACTGAAACAGGAAAGGAGTATGTTTCTGAAACAGGAAATGAGTATGTTACTGAAACAGGAAAGGAGTATGTTTCTGAAACAGGAAAGGAGTATGTTTCTGAAACAGGAAAGGAGTATGTTACTGAAACAGGAAATTAGTATGTTACTGAAACAGGAAAGGAGTATGTTACTGAAACAGGAAAGGAGTATGTTACTGAAACAGGAAATGAGTATGTTACTGAAACAGGAAAGGAGTATGTTTCTGAAACAGGAAAGGAGTATGTTTCTGAAACAGGAAAGGAGTATGTTACTGAAACAGGAAAGGAGTATGTTTCTGAAACAGGAAAGGAGTATGTTACTGAAACAGGAAAGGAGTATGTTACTGAAACAGGAAATGAGTATGTTACTGAAACAGGAAAGGAGTATGTTACTGAAACAGGAAAGTAATATGTTACTGAAACAGGAAAGGAGTATGTTACTAAAACAGGAAATGAGTATGTTACTGAAACAGGAAATGAGTATGTTACTGAAACAGGAAAGGAGTATGTTTCTGAAACAGGAAAGGAGTATGTTACTGAAACAGGAAAGGAGTATGTTACTGAAACAGGAAAGGAGTATGTTACTGAAACAGGAAAGGAGTATGTTACTGAAACAGGAAATGAGTATGTTACTGAAACAGGAAAGGAGTATGTTTCTGAAACAGGAAAGGAGTATGTTACTGAAACAGGAAAGGAGTATGTTACTGAAACAGGAAATTAGTATGTTACTGAAACAGGAAAGGAGTATGTTACTGAAACAGGAAAGGAGTATGTTACTGAAACAGGAAAGGAGTATGTTACTGAAACAGGAAATTAGTATGTTACTGAAACAGGAAAGGAGTATGTTACTGAAACAGGAAAGGAGTATGTTACTGAAACAGGAAAGGAGTATGTTACTGAAACAGGAAAGGAGTATGTTACTGAAACAGGAAAGGAGTATGTTACTGAAACAGGAAAGGAGTATGTTTCTGAAACAGGAAAGGAGTATGTTACTGAAACAGGAAAGGAGTATGTTACTGAAACAGGAAAGGAGTATGTTACTGAAACAGGAAAGGAGTATGTTACTGAAACAGGAAATTAGTATGTTACTGAAACAGGAAAGGAGTATGTTACTGAAACAGGAAAGGAGTATGTTACTGAAACAGGAAAGGAGTATGTTACTGAAACAGGAAAGGAGTATGTTACTGAAACAGGAAATTAGTATGTTTCTGAAACAGGAAAGGAGTATGTTATTGAAACAGGAAAGGAGTATGTTACTGAAACAGGAAATTAGTATGTTTCTGAAACAGGAAAGGAGTATGTTACTGAAACAGGAAAGGAGTATGTTACTGAAACAGGAAAGGAGTATGTTACTGAAACAGGAAAGGAGTATGTTACTGAAACAGGAAAGGAGTATGTTACTGAAACAGGAAAGGAGTATGTTACTGAAACAGGAAAGGAGTATGTTACTGAAACAGGAAAGGAGTATGTTACTGAAACAGGAAATTAGTATGTTTCTGAAACAGGAAAGGAGTATGTTACTGAAACAGGAAAGGAGTATGTTACTGAAACAGGAAAGGAGTATGTTTCTGAAACAGGAAAGGAGTATGTTTCTGAAACAGGAAAGGAGTATGTTTCTGAAACAGGAAAGGAGTATGTTTCTGAAACAGGAAATGAATATGTTTCTGAAACAGGAAAGGAATATGTTTCTGAAACAGGAAAGGAATATGTTTCTGAAACAGGAAAGGAGTATGTTTCTGAAACAGGAAAGGAGTATGTTACTGAAACAGGAAAGTAATATGTTACTGAAACAGGAAAGGAGTATGTTACTAAAACAGGAAAGGAATATGTTTCTGAAACAGGAAAGGAATATGTTTCTGAAACAGGAAAGGAGTATGTTACTGAAACAGGAAAGGAGTATGTTACTGAAACAGGAAAGGAGTATGTTACTAAAACAGGAAAGGAATATGTTTCTGAAACAGGAAAGGAATATGTTTCTGAAACAGGAAAGGAGTATGTTACTGAAACAGGAAAGGAATATGTTACTGAAACAGGAAAGGAGTATGTTACTGAAACAGGAAAGGAATATGTTTCTGAAACAGGAAAGGAATATGTTTCTGAAACAGGAAAGGAATATGTTTCTGAAACAGGAAAGGAGTATGTTACTAAAACAGGAAAGGAGTATGTTACTGAAACAGGAACATGTTTTTAATTGTCGTGTCATCATCAAGAGACAGCTATACTGTACACAGCTTGAACATATACCACTCACTCTGTACTCTGCCAAATATTAATACACATTGTTAAATAGTAATACACATTGTTAATTAAATAGTAAAACACATTGTTAAAACATAATACACACTGTTAATTAAATAGTAATACACATTGTTAAATAGTAATACACATTGTTAAATAGTAATACACATTGTTAAATAGTAATACACATTGTTAAATAGTAATACACATTGTTAAATAGTAATACACATTGTTAATTAAATAGTAATACACATTGTTAAATAGTAATACACATTGTTAAATAGTAATACACATTGTTAAGCACCCAGTTATCTTTTTAAGAAGTATTTATCTATTATTTTCCCAACATGACAGAGCCAAAGGAGAAAGGAGTCCTGTGAGAAAGATGTGAAACAACTGTGAGATTGATTGACACAAAGTAGTCTTTACTACTGATTGCACAAGCCACTAACCTGACGCGAAACCAAACCACATGGGGGGAGAGCGTAGAGTTGTAGAGGGGGGGATTTTACGGTGTTTTACAGATTTACGCAAGTCATATCTCACAGAGAGTGACAAGTTTTCTGACCAAGAGACATGTGAATGTAGCTGCTCTTGGTAGGGCTTCTGTAACTTCCTTACAGACAACTTCCTTATAGATCTACTACTGGCTCAGGGGCAAAAATCCTTCTTTAACCTGTCTCCCCCTCCCCCTTCATCTACACTGAAGGATGGCGATTTATAACAAGCGACATCGATAAGGGACAATAGCTTTTCACCTGGTCAAGTCTCTGTCACGGAAAGAGCTGGTGTTCTTAATGTTTTGTCCACTCAGTTTAGATGCTTCTTATGAGAGAGAGAGGATAGCTGTGTAATGGTGCCATTTCCCGACTGAGCAGCCAGACTTGGTTAGACTGCGAGAACAGCCCCTTCTCCAAACCCCCATCCCTTTAATCTAGCGATAAAGTCCCATGGGATTTTTTTTTTTAGTGAGTCAGAAACTTGTTTTAAAGCCGGAACTGCAGTCGCTGACGTGGCCTCGTTTTGTTGGCTTGCTTCTCATGTAATGCCGGCGGCCATGACAGAAGCCAAACGTGACTTGGCTTGGGGGTGTGGTTTGATGTCCTTGCCACCACCGAGACACACCCATCTGGCAGAAACTTGCCTGCAACTGTTTTTCCCCCAATTAATCACAACAAGCAAACATCCTGCCAGCCTGGTCTCATAGACTAGTCGTAACATAGTAAACATAAACCCGGTGACACTCAAATGAGTATGATATGTTACGTTTGGTATGGTTACACTATAAACTATCAAAATATAGAAAGTCGCACACTCCATGTATAATCCCCCAACAATTTATTGGGTATTTACCAACGTTTCGGCATCACTGTGCCTTCCTCAAGGGTGATCCCGTGTGGCTCAGTTGGTAGAGCATGGCGCTTGCAACGCCAGGGTTGTGGGTTCAATTCCCACGGGGGGACCAGGGTTCAATTCCCACAGGGGGACCAGGGTTCAATTCCCACGGGGGGACCAGGATGAATATGTATGAACTTTCCAATTTGTAAGTCGCTCTGGATAAGAGCGTCTGCTAAATGACTTAAATGTAAATGTGATGCCAGGCATCACAAGGCACAGTGATGCCGAAACGTTGGTAAATACCCAATAAATTGTTGGGAGATTATACATGTAGTGTGCGACTTTCTATATTTTGATAGTTTATAGTTTATTCGCAAACTATTTTCTGAGTGTGCGTCAGCTCATGTTTTTTTATCTGGTTACACAAGACAGAAGGTTACTTGAATGTTCGAATCTCATCATGGACAGCATTGTAGCTAATTAGCCATTTTTTGCTACTTTGCAATTACTCAGCATGTTAGCTAACCCTAATCTTAACCCTTTTAGCTAACCCTTCCCCTAACCCTAACCTTAATAACCCTTTAACTTAACTCCTAACCTTAACCCTAACCCGGCCTAATCCATAGCCTAGCCAACGTTCGCTAGTTAGCTAACATTAGCATTAGCCACAACAAATTAGAATTCATAACATATAACTATTGCAATTTCATAACATACTGTACATTTTGCAAATGTTTTACTTACTGTATCTTACGAAATGGATGATGGACATCCACAAATTAATATAAAAAACCATACGAAACATAACACATCATACTAAATTAAGTGGAATGTTTTTACATACAGAATAATAGTGTCACGACTTCCGCCGAAGTTGGTTCCTGTCCTTGTTCGGGCGGCGTTCGGCGGTCGACGTCACCGACCTTCTAGCCATCGCCGATCCACTTTTAATTTTCCATTGGTTTTGTCTTGTCTTCCATCCACACCTGGTTCCAATCACATCAATTACATGTTGTGTATTTAACCCTCTGTCGTCCCCCCCCCCCCCCCCCCCCCATGTCCTTGTCCCTAATTGTTTGTAGTGCTTGTGCACTGTATGCTGGTATTACCGGGTTTTGTTTGACCCATTTATTGTATTGTTCTGTTGACGGTGGTTTATGGTTAGTAGCATCGCATTACACATACAAACTGCTCTGAGACCAGGTTGCTCCTGCAGGATGAGTTCAATAACTACAGGCATAGATGTATGTCGAGATGCCAGAGGAAGCTTTGAAGTCACCTACAGAGTAATATGACAAGAATGTAATTGCTGAATTTATGTAGATAAACTTTCAAACAGGTCGATGTAGAATAAACCACTCTTTACATAATACCATAGAAGCAGTGTCCTGGTAACATAACAATGTGCACCTTTCACGTTTCATTGACATTCCCAGCTGGTACAGATACTGTGCCTATCAGCATTTTGTCTGCTGGTAATGGGGCTACAATGGTAACATGTCCGAGTGCTCATACCTTCCTGTCTGATGATAATGGGGTTACCATGACTGATCCTGGTCCAGAATACACAGGGTTTCTCCCTCCCCATATTGACTGATCCTGGTCCAGAATACACAGGGTTTCTCCCTCCCCATATTGACTGATCCTGGTCCAGAATACACAGGGTTACTCCCTCCCCATATTGACTGATACCTGATCCTGGTCCAGAATACACAGGGTTTCTCCCTCCTCATATTGACTGATCCTGGTCCAGAATACACAGGGTTTCTCCCTCCCCATATTGACTGATCCTGGTCCAGAATACACAGGGTTTCTCCCTCCTCATATTGACTGATCCTGGTCCAGAATACACAGGGTTTCTCCCTCCTCATATTGACTGATCCTGATCCAGAATACACAGGGTTTCTCCCTCCTTATATTGACTGATCCTGGTCCAGAATACACAGGGTTTCTCCCTCCCCATATTGACTGATCCTGGTCCAGAATACACAGGGTTTCTCCCTCCTCATATTGACTGATCATGGTTCAGAATACACAGGGTTTCTCCCTCCCCATATTGACTGATAATATTCAATTCAAAAATAATTTTAAAAAAGACAATACAAGTCGTACAAGTGTCTATTAAAATGTTATGCCTAGTGCCAGATCTGACAAACAAACATCTACTATGTTAAAGTTTGAGCAGGTCAGACTAAACCGTCCTAATTCTGGTCTCTCCCCATCGACAACCGTTGGTGAACAGGCAAGAGATGAAGCTGTAGGTAAGGTACTTTGCCAGCGCCCCATTAACGGGCATGGCAGTATAGAACAGCTCCTGGCCTCTCATTAAAGATAATGGTTGGTAACACACAAACACACTCACAGAGCACTGATTACATTATCAACGATGGTTGTGATTAGCCTGGTGGAACCAACCTGATCGCTGTGTATATATATCGTGAATGGTAAATGTAGCGATCCAGGCCGGTTTCACCAGGCTAGGTTACGAAGGTGAATTGGGACAAGACTCTCTTTTGACCTTTGACCTGGTCAAGTGTCACCAACCTGATTCAAGTGTTCTCCCTTTTCCATTTCTAGGAATGCTCACAGCGTGATGCCACACCCCGACCCCCCCCCCCCCCCCCCCCCTTTCCCTTCCCCTGCAAGCAGGACATCTCTCAAACAACTGCAGCGGGAAATCTTCATAAACAATATATTGACTGGGAGGGCCTGTGACAGGGTGATGCAACAGACAGCCAAGAGGTCAATTGCATTTTGTTCTAAATAAAGGAGAAAGCTTTTTGATAAGGCACTTAACAAACAAAATGACTCTACTACTTGTATCTGCTTGGCTGGGGAATTCACCTACTATTTATTTTCACATAACACACATTACCATTGTTGATGAAGCCGTGTCTGTGCCATCATGGCAGTAACTTGGGTCTAATTCAGGCCGTGGACAGCCTCTGAGTGTTTCCTGTAAACCAGATGGAATAGAATGGTGGGTCATTCTGAAAGTAAAAGTCCCTCAGTCATTGTTTATAATACAGTCAGTGTTGAACTGGAACTGAAGGGAAATCTATGGTCTGTGTGGGAGTGGATACACATCATGACTCAAACAGAGCCCTACTACACAGAAATCCCTTCACAGAAGACGTTCTCTCTCTCTCTCTCTCTCTCTCTCTCTCTCTCTCTCTCTCTCTCTCTCTCTCTCTCTCTCTCTCTCTCTCTCTCTCTCTCTCTCTCTCTCTCTCTCTCTCTCTCTCTCTCTCCTCTCTCTCTCTCTCTCTCTCTCTCTCTCTCTCTCTCTCTCTCTCTCTCTCTCTCTCTCTCTCCATCAACCATTTATATACTTATATTATATATTTATATTATATATTGATATCTACCATTTATATATTTATATTATATATTTATATTATCCATTTATATATTTATAGTATATATATATATTAACCATTTATATTAACCATTTATATATTTATATTAACCATTTATATATTTATATTAACCATTTATATATTTATATTAACCATTTATACCATATGGGCCCTTATCAAAAGTCACTATAAAGGGAATAGGGTGCCATGTGTGATGCACACCATTGTGTGCCCTGTGCCATGTGTGATGCACACCATTGTGTGCCCTGTGCCATGTGTGATGCACACCATTGTGTGCCCTGTGCCATGTGTGGCACAGGGTTGATTCTCCTCAGACTGTTGAGGGAGTGGCCAAGAGAGTTGATTCTCCTCAGACTGTTGAGGGAGTGGCTTAGAGGGTTGATTCTCCTCAGACCACTGGGGGAGTGGCCAAGAGGGTTGATTCTCCTCAGACCACTGGGGGAGTGGCCAAGAGGGTTGATTCTCCTCAGACTGTTGAGGGAGTGGCCAAGAGAGTTGATTCTCCTCAGACCACTGGGGGAGTGGCCAAGAGAGTTGATTCTCCTCAGACTGTTGAGGGAGTGGCTTAGAGGGTTGATTCTCCTCAGACCACTGGGGGAGTGGCCAAGAGGGTTGATTCTCCTCAGACCACTGGGGGAGTGGCCAAGAGGGTTGATTCTCCAAAGAACACTGAGGGAGTGGCCAAGAGGGTTGATTCTCCTCAGACCACTGGGGGAGTGGCCAGGAGGCTTTCTGGACTAGGTGTGTCTTTGGTTGGGCACCGAGCCGCTTTGGGCTGGCCTTCTGGACTAGATGTGTCTTTGGTTGGGCCCTGAGCCGCTTTGGGCTGGCCTTCTGGACTAGGTGTGTCTTTGGTTGGGCCCTGAGCCGCTTTGGGCTGGCCTTCTGGACTAGGTGTGTCTTTGGTTGGGCGCTGAGCCGCTTTGGGCTGGCCTTCTGGACTAGGTGTGTCTTTGCGCTAATCTAATGAGCCTGCTGCCCCGGAATAGCCGCCAAAAACAAACACAGCAGACAAAGCCAACCAGCATCATTCGGTTCTTGGATTTGAATTAATTCGATACCCAAAAGCGAAAAATAAGTGAGAAAAAGACTACTCATGAACAATCCATAAACTGGATATCGTAGCGCTAGCTGTGCCACCAGAGACTCTGGGTTTGCGCCCAGGCTCTGTCGCAGCCGGCCGCAACCGGGAGGTCCGTAGGGCGACGCACAATTGGCCTAGCGTCGTCCGGGTTAGGGAGGGTTTGGCCGGTAGGGATATCCTTGTCTCATCGCGCACCAGCGACTCCTGTGGCGGGCCGGGCGCAGTGCGCGCTAACCAAGGTCGCCAGGTGCACGGTGTTTCCTCTGACACATTGGTGCGGCTGGCTTCCGGGTTGGAGGCGCACTGTGTTAAGAAGCAGTGCGGCTTGGTTGGGTTGTGTTTTGGAGGACGCATGGCTTTCGACCTTCGTCTCTCCCGAGCCCGTACGGGAGTTGTAGCGATGAGACAAGATAGTAACTACTAACAATTGGATACCACGAAATTGGGGAGAAAAAAGTGGGTAAAAAAATAAATAATAAATAAATTTTAAAAAACAATCCATAAACTGGATATTTTGAAACGTGCAAGAGTGAAACCGAAATGGCCTCTGTTCTCATGGTAACGTTAGATAAGAGTTGGGTCATGTTTTAGCCTTCTAGCTACATAGCTGCTAACCTTAATCTGTTCAGTGTTCAAGCTAGCTAACAAGGCTACTTAGCTAGCTAGCTTACATCTTCTGTATTCAGACTGTTTTGTACTCGTAGGAATCTAACAATATCATCATGTAGCTACACTGTATAAACCCCACAAGATGCCCAATGCCTTTATTTCAACTAGCTAACGTTAGCTAGCTAAAGCTACATATGCAGATTGTTTGATATGCAGTTCGTTTGTAGATGAGAAAGCTAGCTAGCTAGGTGGTCAACAGCATTTTTGGCCCAGGACCACCCCAAAAAATGTATCTAACTATAAAAATGTGGTACATTATCATCACACAAGCATGTATTTGTCAGGGAGATACTGGCGGAGATGGTGTGGTTTCCAGGGAACCTGCCACGATGTCGTTGTTCCAACCCCAAACACTTAAAGAGAGGGGGAAAAAAATATTTAAAAATAATATGCATTTTCTGTTAGGCTTTGTAATTCAATAATTATTCTGTTGGTAATCGACCAAAATAGTTAGCTACTGCATGTTTGCCTGTTCAGCACATTTTCTGCTTATATACAGCATTGATTCCTACCTAATGTTATCGCAGTGCTAGAGGTGTCACTACAGACTCTGGTTCGATCCCGGGCTGTATCACAACCGGCCGTGATCGGGAGTCCCATAAGGGCGGCGCACAATTGGCCCAGCGTCGTCCGGGTTAGGGTAGGGTTAAGCCATCATTGTCAAATAAGAATTTGTACTTAACTGACTTGCCTAGTTAAATAAAGGGTACTTGCTGACTTGCCTAAATAAAATAAATAAAGGGTAAGTAATCAAGGGAGTAATGAAGTCCAGGTGTGACTGATGATAAGACGCAGGTGTGCGTAATGATGGTTGCCAGGCGTATGTAAAGCCGGGTTGCCAGGACCGGTGGTTAGTAGACCGGTGACGTTGAGCGCAGGAGCGGGAGTGGACGTGACAGTAAGTCAGTGTCACAACAGTATCCTTTACATACATGTGGATGTGGTGTTGTGCTGTAACCAGTGTAACGCGCTAATGTAACCATCCTAATATGACTTGGTGGTCTATAATCCACCAATATGTCATGCAGATGAGCCGTTGTTTACTTGACTGGCCACGCTGGATATTCATCAGTCACTCTGGTGGGTAGTTAACAGAAGAGTGCTATATAAATAAAAATTGTTATCAGTCAGCAGGAAGTATTGGTTATATTTCCTTGTCAGACACTTCTCTTGGTTTGTATTTGCGCCATGTTCGTTATTATTAAACTCACTAACTGCACCTGCTTCTTTAATCTCTGACTCCACGTTACAGAAAACTCCCTCAACAAATAGAAGCAGCAGTTAATCAAGATGGTCGACGAACAGGGACACCTATTTCGCCGCACACCATGACCAACTGGCTCATATGGGAACGGCTATGGATGAGGTCCTCCGCGTTCTTCAATGAGTCGACATTACTCAAGGGGCATCATCTCCCTAAACAGAGGAGGGTTCTCTACCACAGGTCGACCCAGCAAGCCAGTACCCCAGCCCATCCAGCAGTCCGTCCTGGTCAGAGATGCCCGTTTATCCCTCCCAAACTGGGCATCGGCGCAGTGGAAGGCTCCGGCCATGGCACCGGCGCAGGAAGCTCCGGGCCGTGGGCCATCACTAGAAGCTCCGGGTCGTGGACCGTCACTGGAGTCTCCGGACCGTGGACCGTCACTGGAGGCTCTGGACAGTGAACCGTCGCTGGAGGTTCCGGGCTGTAGACCGTCACTGGAGTCTCTGGACCGTGGACCATCACTGGAGGCTCTGAACTGTGAAACGTCGCTGGAGGTTCCGGGCTGTAGACCGTCACTGGAGTCTCTGGACCGTGGACCATCACTGGAGGCTCTGAACTGTGAAACGTCGCTGGAGGTTCCGGGCTGTAGACCGTCACTGGAGTCTCTGGACCGTGGACCATCACTGGAGGCTCTGAACTGTGAAACGTCGCTGGAGGTTCCGGGCTGTACACACGCACTGGAGGCCTGGTGCGTGGAGCCGGCACAGGTTGCACCGGACTGATGACACGCTCTTCAGGGCGCCTGTGCTGCAGTATACTCCTAACCAACAACTCTCTCCGATATCCCTCCTCAAAGTGCTCCATCGACTCCCAGGCGGTCTTTGGCTCTCTCCTTGGCTCGGCCGACCGCCCCCTTGTGCCCCCCCCCCCCCCCCCCCCCCCCCCCCCCTGGGGTTGCCTTGGGTTGTTTGTGGCAGCGGACCCCGGCGTCGTCACTGTCCTCCTTTACTCCTCGGCGACTCCCGCCAAGGAAGGGTCTCGCATCCACCTAGTATCTCTTCCCAGGACCAACTCTCCTTCACCTCCTGGGCACGCTGCTTCTGGGCACGCTGCTTGGTCCTGTTTAGGTGGGATATTCTGTCACGTCCATCATATGCATAATTGGACCAAGGCGCAGCGTGAGTAGAGTTCCACATTTTAATGATAGTGAAACTTCCAAAACAACAAAGATATAACGATCGTGAAATACGTAGCGCACATAGGCACTCATACAAAACAAAATAATATCCCACATCGCAGGTGAGAAAAAGGACACACTAAGTATGATCCCCAAGTAGAGGCAACGATATTCAGCTGCCTCCAATTGGGAACCATACACACACACCAACATAGAAATATAACACCTAGAAACGCCCCTAGTCACGCCCTAACCTAAAACACCATAGAGAACCCCGAGGGCTCTCTTAGGTCAGGGCGTGACAGAGAGAGAGAGCGCCTTGAGCGAGAGAAAGGCTTGGGAGAGGGAGAGAGAGAGAGAGAGCGCCTTGAGCGAGAGAGAGAGAGTGTGAGAGAGAGAGCGCCTTGAGCGAGAGAGAGAGTGTGAGAGAGAGAGCGCCTTGAGCGAGAGAGAGAGTGTGTGAGAGAGAGAGCGCCTTGAGCGAGAGAAAGGCTTGGGAGAGGGAGAGAGAGAGAGAGAGCGCCTTGAGCGAGAAAGAGTGTGAGAGAGAGAGAGAGAGAGAGAGAGAGAGAGAGAGCGCCTTGAGCGAGAGCCAGAGAGCCAGAGAGCTTTGGGAGTGTTAGTGTTTGCTTTAGAAGTTATTTTGGATGTTAAACACCCATCTTCAAGCCATGGGGAGACACATGGTCAGGACGGATGGGACGCAAGATAGAAAGAGGGAATGGGATCAAAACACAAGCACAAGCACCTGGAATTAGGGCGTGGAACTGAACTGGTTCAGGTTAACGTGACTCGAGCTGGAAGGTTATGCAGTACTTGCTTGTTAAAGGGGACTAGTTATTCACTGATCCTGTGCCTACCGGTTGGTACTTGTTATACGCAACATAATCACTCATGTCGAATTTAGTGATTCGTCCAACTGCAGCATTTATCAAATAGCAAGGTCCCGGCAGCGGTACCTGTTTGGACATGGCATAATATGGAGAGACACTTTAGAAGTTCGGAATGGCCACATTCACAGCCAGGCAAACATCACAGCCAGTTATTTGTCATCGGTATATTGATGATATACGGTCTAGCTAGGCCTATTAGATAAAATTAACACGTTTATACACACACACTTGAGGGTTAGGGTTAGTGGGGGTTAGAGTTAGTGGGGGTTATGGTCAGTGGGGGGGTTAACATTAGTGGGGGTTAGGAGCTGGTGAACTCCAGAGCTGGTGAATGGAATGAGCAGCAGTACCGGGACGATCCATGACACTCCAGATGGTGAACGGAGTGAGCAGCAGTACCGGGGACGACACGTGACACTCCAGATGGTGAACGGAATGAGCAGCAGTACCGGGGACGATCCATGACACTCCAGATGGTGAACGGAATGAGCAGCAGTACCGGGGGGGATCCGTGACATGTTATTATAATAGAAAGATTTATTTCACAATTTAAAACCCAATATAACCACACGTGGATAACGCACTTACAATCATCAAGGATGACACAAAAAGGTTAGAAAACGTATTTCCATTGTGAACCTCTTAAATAAATGGTTCAAACATGAACAAACATAGACCCATCCTCCTAGACTCCACAGTAGACCCATCCTACTAGACTCCACAGTAGACCCATCCTCCTAGACTCCACAGTAGACCCATCCTCCTAGACTCCACAGTAGACCCATCCTCCTAGACTCCACAGTAGACCCATCCTCCTAGACTCCACAGTAGACCCATCCTATTAGACTCCACAGTAGACCCATCCTACTAGACTCCACAGTAGACCATCCTACTAGACACCACAGTAGACCATCCTATTAGACTCCACAGTAGACCCATCCTCCTAGACTCCACAGTAGACCCATCCTACTAGACTCCACAGTAGACCCATCCTCCTAGACTCCACAGTAGACCCATCCTCCTAGACTCCACAGTAGACCCATCCTCCTAGACTCCACAGTAGACCCATCCTCCTAGACTCCACAGTAGACCCATCCTATTAGACTCCACAGTAGACCCATCCTACTAGACTCCACAGTAGACCATCCTACTAGACACCACAGTAGACCATCCTATTAGACTCCACAGTAGACCCATCCTCCTAGACTCCACAGTAGACCCATCCTACTAGACTCCACAGTAGACCCGTCCTACTAGACTCAACAGTAGACCCATCCTCCTAGCCTCCACAGTAGACCCATCCTACTAGACTCCACAGTAGACCCATCCTCCTAGACTCCACAGTAGACCATCCTACTAGACTCCACAGTAGACCCATCCTACTAGACTCCACAGTAGACCCATCCTCCTAGACCCCACAGTAGACCCATCCTACTAGACTCCACAGTAGACCATCCTACTAGACTCCACAGTAGACCCATCCTACTAGACTCCACAGTAGACCCATCCTACTAGACTCCACAGTAGACCCATCCTACTAGACCCATCCTAATAGACTCCACAGTAGACCCATCCTACTAGACTCCACAGTAGACCCATCCTACTAGACTCCACAGTAGACCCATCCTACTAGACTCCACAGTAGACCCATCCTCCTAGACTCCACAGTAGACCCATCCTACTAGACTCCACAGTAGACCCATCCTACTAGACTCCACAGTAGACCCATCCTATTAGACTCCACAGTAGACCCATTCTATTAGACTCCACAGTAGACCCATCCTCCTAGACTCCACAGTAGACCCATCCTCCTAGACTCCACAGTAGACCCATCCTAGTAGACTCCACAGTAGACCCATCCTACTAGACTCCACAGTAGACCCATCCTATTAGACTCCACAGTAGACCCATTCTATTAGACTCCACAGTAGACCCATCCTCCTAGACTCCACAGTAGACCCATCCTCCTAGACTCCACAGTAGACCCATCCTACTAGACTCCACAGTAGACCCATCCTACTAGACTCCACACTAGACCCTTCCTACTAGACTCCACAGTAGACCCATCCTACTAGACTCCACAGTAGACCATCCTACTAGACTCCACAGTAGACCCATCCTACTAGACTCCACAGTAGACCCATCCTCCTAGACTCACACAGTAGACCCATCCTCCTAGACTCCACAGTAGACCCATCCTACTAGACTCCACAGTAGACCCATCCTCCTAGACTCCACAGTAGACCCATCCTACTAGACTCCACAGTAGACCCATCCTCCTAGACTCCACAGTAGACCATCCTACTAGACACCACAGTAGACCATCCTATTAGACTCCACAGTAGACCATCCTATTAGACTCCACAGTAGACCCATCCTCCTAGACTCCACAGTAGACCCATCCTACTAGACTCCACAGTAGACCCGTCCTACTAGACTCAACAGTAGACCCATCCTCCTAGCCTCCACAGTAGACCCATCCTACTAGACTCCACAGTAGACCCATCCTCCTAGACTCCACAGTAGACCATCCTACTAGACTCCACAGTAGACCCATCCTACTAGACTCCACAGTAGACCCATCCTCCTAGACCCCACAGTAGACCCATCCTACTAGACTCCACAGTAGACCATCCTACTAGACTCCACAGTAGACCCATCCTACTAGACTCCACAGTAGACCCATCCTACTAGACTCCACAGTAGACCCATCCTACTAGACCCATCCTAATAGACTCCACAGTAGACCCATCCTACTAGACTCCACAGTAGACCCATCCTACTAGACTCCACAGTAGACCCATCCTACTAGACTCCACAGTAGACCCATCCTCCTAGACTCCACAGTAGACCCATCCTACTAGACTCCACAGTAGACCCATCCTACTAGACTCCACAGTAGACCCATCCTATTAGACTCCACAGTAGACCCATTCTATTAGACTCCACAGTAGACCCATCCTCCTAGACTCCACAGTAGACCCATCCTCCTAGACTCCACAGTAGACCCATCCTAGTAGACTCCACAGTAGACCCATCCTACTAGACTCCACAGTAGACCCATCCTATTAGACTCCACAGTAGACCCATTCTATTAGACTCCACAGTAGACCCATCCTCCTAGACTCCACAGTAGACCCATCCTCCTAGACTCCACAGTAGACCCATCCTACTAGACTCCACAGTAGACCCATCCTACTAGACTCCACACTAGACCCTTCCTACTAGACTCCACAGTAGACCCATCCTACTAGACTCCACAGTAGACCATCCTACTAGACTCCACAGTAGACCCATCCTACTAGACTCCACAGTAGACCCATCCTCCTAGACTCACACAGTAGACCCATCCTCCTAGACTCCACAGTAGACCCATCCTACTAGACTCCACAGTAGACCCATCCTCCTAGACTCCACAGTAGACCCATCCTACTAGACTCCACAGTAGACCCATCCTCCTAGACTCCACAGTAGACCCATCCTACTAGACTCCACAGTAGACCCATCCTATTAGACTCCACCGTAGACCCATTCTATTAGACTCCACAGTAGACCCATCCTCCTAGACTCCACAGTAGACCCATCCTACTAGACTCCACAGTAGACCATCCTATTAGACTCAACAGTAGACCAATCCTCCTAGACTCCACAGTAGACCCATCCTACTAGACTCCACAGTAGACCCATCCTCCTAGACCCATCCCACCAGACTCCACAGTAGACCCAACCTCCTAGACTCCACAGTAGACCCATCCTACTAGACTCCACAGTAGACCCATCCTCCTAGACTCCACAGTAGACCCATCCTCCTAGACTCCACAGTAGACCATCCTACTAGACTCCACAGTAGACCCATCCTCCTAGACTCCACAGTAGACCCATCCTCCTAGACTCCACAGTAGACCCATCCTACTAGACTCCACAGTAGACCCATCCTCCTAGACTCCACAGTAGACCCATCCTCCTAGACTCCACAGTAGACCCATCCTCCTAGACTCCACAGTAGACCCATCCCACTAGACCCATCCTCCTAGACTCCACAGTAGACCCATCCTACCAGGTTACACAGTGCAGTTTGAAGGAAGTTGCTAACTAGCATCAGTGCAATGACTGGAAGTCTATGGGTATCTGCTAGCATGCTAGTAGATACCATAGACTTCCAGTCATTGTGCTAATGTTATTTAGCATTGGCTCAAGAAATTACCTTTTACCTCTAACTTCCTTCATACCGGACACAGACAAATAAAAATGGCAGGGAAGAGAGAGGCATAGCTCAGACATGTCATTGACAGGGGAACATATCAACACTGTTTCAAGGACAGCTTTTTTCCATCTTACGTAACATTGCAAAAATCAGACTTTTTGTCAAAAAAAGATGCAGAAAAATGCATCCATGCTTTTGTCACTTCTAGGTTAGACTACTGCAATTCTCTAAATTCCGGCTACCTGGATAAAGCACTAAATAAACTTCAGTTAGTGCTAAATACGGCTGCTAGAATCCTGACTAGAACCCAAAAATTTGATCATATTACTCAAATGCTAACCTCCCTACACTGGCTTCCTGTTAAGGCAAGGGCTGATTTCAAGGTTTTACTGCTAACCTACAAAGCATTACATGGACTTGCTTCTACCGATCTCTCCGATTTGGTTCTGCCGTACATACCAATACGTACGCTACGGTCACAAGACGCAGGCCTCCTAATTGTCCCTAGAATTTCTAAGCAAACAGCTGGAGGCAGGGCTTTCTCCTATAGATCTCCATTGTTATGGAATGGTCTGCCTACCCATGTGAGAGACGCAGACTCGGTCTCAACCTTTAAGTCTTTACTGAAGACTTATCTCTTCAGTAGGTCATATGATTGAGTGTAGTTTGGCCCAAGAGTGTGAAGGTGAACGGAAAGGCTCTGGAGCAACGAACCGCCCTTGCTGTCTCTGCCTGGCCGGTTCCCCTCTCTCCACTGGGATTCTCTGCCTCTAACCCTATTACAGGGGCTGAGTCACTGGCTTACTGGTGTCTTTCATGCCGTCCCTACGAGGGGTGCGTCACTTGAGTGGGTTGAGTCACTGACGTGATCTTCCTGTCTGGGTTGGCGCCCCCCCTTGGTTTGTGCTGTGGTGGAGACCTTTGTTGGCTATAAACAGCCTTGTCTCAGGATTGTAAGTTGGTGGTTGAAGATATCCCTCTAGTGGTGTGGGGGCTGTGCTTTGGCAAAGTGGGTGGGGTTATTTCTCCTGTCTTATCCGGTGTCCTGTGTGAATTTTAGTATGATCTCTCTAATTCTCTCTTTCTCTCTCTCGGAGGACCTGCGCCCTAGGAGCATGCCTCAGGACTACCTGGCATGAGGACTCCTTGCTGTCCCCAGTCCACCTGGCCGTGCTAACCTGTTGCACCCTCGACAACCACTGTGATTACTATTATTTGACCATGCTGGTCATTTATGAACATTTGAACATCTTGGCCATGTTCTGTTATAATCTCCACCCGGCACAGCCAGAAGAGGACTGTCAGAAGAGGACTGGCCACCCCTCACAGCCTGGTTCCCCTCTAGGTTTCTTCCTAGGTTTTGCCCTTTCTAGGGAGTTTCTTCTAGCCACCGGGCTTCTACACCTGCATTGCTTGCTGTTTGGGGTTTTAGGCTGGGTTTCTGAACAGCACTTTGAGATATCAGCTGATGTAAGAAGAGCTATATAAATACATTTGATTTGATTTAATTTGAAGAGAGAGAGAGGCATAGCTCAGACATGATTGACAGGCGAAGAGAGAGAGAGGCATAGCTCGAAGAGTGGGGTCACAGCCAGGGATCAACCGTTATTGACAGTGACCCTGGAGAAATTCGGGTTAAGTGCCTTGCTCAAGGGCACATCGACAGATGTTTCACCTAGTTGGCTCGGGGATCTCTGACATAATCCAAATGGCCAAACGTGATGACATCTATTGTCTTGTGCGTCTAGGAACATGAGAATGCCTGGACCCGACCGGGAAACTGACTCTGGACCCGACCGGGAAACTGACTCTGGACCCGACCGGGAAACTGACTCTGGACCCGACCGGGAAACTGACTCTGGACCCGACCGGGAAACTGACAGACCTAGGAGAACAATAGAGCCCTACTGGAGAAACTGGTAAATCTGAGCCTAGCCGAGTAGGAGCCTGATGACTAATTTGAGCTTGGAATTGAGGGCTGATTAGTCCTGGAGACAGCAGACCTAGTACGGCTGTGGACTGAGGACCTAGTGCTAGAGACTGAGAGCCTATGAAGACTGAGGACTGAGGACCTAGCGCTAGGGACTGAGGGCCTATGAAGGCTGAGGACTGAGGACCTAGTGCTAGGGACTGAGAGTCGATGAAGGCTGAGGACTGAGGACCTAGTGCTAGGGACTGAGAGCGAATGAAGGCTGAGGACTGAGGACCTAGTGCTAGGGACTGAGGGCCTATGAAGGCTGAGGACTGAGGACCTAGTGCTAGGGACTGAGAGCCGATGAAGGCTGAGGACTGAGGACCTAGTGCTAGGGACTGAGGGCCTATGAAGGCTGAGGACTGAGGACCTAGTGCTAGGGACTGAGAGCCGATGAAGGCTGAGGACTGAGGACCTAGTGCTAGGGACTTAAGGACGATGAAGGCTGAGGACTGAGGACCTAGTGCTAGGGACTGAGGGCCTATGAAGGCTGAGGACTGAGGACCTAGTGCTAGGGACTGAGGGCCTATAAAGGCTGAGGACTGAGGACCTAGTGCTAGGGACTGAGAGCCGATGAAGGCTGAGGACTGAGGACCTAGTGCTAGGGACTGAGAGCCTATGAAGGCTGAGGACTGAGGACCTAGTGCTAGGGACTGAGAGCCGATGAAGGCTGAGGACTGAGGACCTAGTGCTAGGGACTGAGGGCCTATAAAGGCTGAGGACTGAGGACCTAGTGCTAGGGACTGAGAGCCGATGAAGGCTGAGGACTGAGGACCTAGTGCTAGGGACTGAGGGCCTATGAAGGCTGAGGACTGAGGACCTAGTGCTAGGGACTGAGGGCCTATGAAGGCTAAGGACTGAGGACCTAGTGCTAGGGACTCAGGGCCTATGAAGGCTGAGGACTGAGGACCTAGTGCTAGGGACTGAGAGCCGATGAAGGCTGAGGACTGAGGACCTAGTGCTAGGGACTGAGGGCCTATAAAGGCTGAGGACTGAGGACCTAGTGCTAGGGACTTACGGACGATGAAGGCTGAGGACTGAGAAGCTAGCACAGGTAGCTTGTGGCCTAGTCAAGCAGGAGGCTCTAAGCAGGGCAGGAGACTGCAGACCTGCAAACGAGGCAACTAACTTAGGGCCTAGCTTGGCAAGGGGCTCTAAGCCTGTCAGGAAAGGACTCTACATACCAAATAAGGTAGGGGGCTGCGATCAAATCAAATCAAACTTTGTCACATGCACCAAATACAACAAGTGTAGAACTTACTGGGAAATGCTTACAGTTTCCCTTAATCAACAGTGCAGTTCAAAAAGAGTTAAGAAAATATTTACCAAAATAAACTAAAGTAAAAAAATATTCAAAGTAACACAATAACATAACAAGGTTATATACAGGGGTACCGGTACCGAGTCAGTGTGTGGGGGTACCGGTACCGGGTCAGTGTGGAGGTTATATACAGGGGTACCGGTACCGAGTCAGTGTGTGGGGGTACCGGTACCGGGTCAGTGTGGAGGTTATATACAGGGGGTACCGGTACCGGGTCAGTGTGGAGGTTATATACAGGGGGTACCGGTACCGGGTCAGTGTGGAGGTTATATACAGGGGGTACCGGTACCGGGTCAGTGTGGAGGCTATATACAGGGGGTACCGGTACCGAGTCAGTGTGGAGGTTATATACAGGGGGTACCGGTACCGGGTCAGTGTGGAGGCTATATACAGGGGGTACCGGTACCGAGTCAGTGTGGAGGTTATATACAGGGGGTACCGGTACCGGGTCAGTGTGGAGGTTATATACAGGGGGTACCGGTACCGGGTCAGTGTGGAGGCTATATACAGGGGGTACCGGTACCGAGTCAGTGTGGAGGTTATATACAGGGGGTACCGGTACCGAGTCAGTGTGGAGGCTATATACAGGGGGTACCGGTACCGAGTCAGTGTGGAGGTTATATACAGGGGGTACCGGTACAGAGTCAGTGTGGAGGTTATATACAGGGGGTACCGGTACAGAGTCAGTGTGGAGGTTATATACAGGGGGTACCGGTACCGAGTCAGTGTGGAGGTTATATACAGGGGGTACCGGTACAGAGTCAGTGTGGAGGTTATATACGGGGGGTACCGGTACAGAGTCAGTGTGGAGGTTATATACAGGGGGTACCGGTACCGAGTCAGTTTGGAGGTTATATACAGGGTGTACCGGTACCGAGTCAGTGTGGAGGTTATATACAGGGGGTACCGGTACCGAGTCAGTGTGGAGGTTATATACAGGGGGTACTGGTACCGGGTCAGTGTGGAGGTTATATACTTGAGTGGGTTGAGTCACTGGCTTACTGGTGCTCTTTCATGCCGTCCCTAGGAGGGGTGCGTCACTTGAGTGGGTTGAGTTACTGACGTGATCTTCCTGTCTGGGTTGGCGCACCCCCTTGGGTTGTGCCGTGGCGGAGATCTTTGTGGGCTATACTCGGCCTTGTCTCAGGATGGTAAGTTGGTGGTTGAAGATATCCCTCTAGTGGTGCGGGGGCTGTGCTTTGGCAAAGTGGGTGGGGTTATATATCCTGCCTGTTTGGCCCTGTCCGGGGGTATCATCGGATGGGGCCACAGTGTCTCCTGACCCCTCCTGTCTCAGCCTCCAGTATTTATGCTGCAGTAGTTTATGTGTCAGGGGGCTAGGGTCAGTCTGTTATATCTGGAGTATTTCTCCTGTCTTATCCGGTGTCCTGTGTGAATTTTAGTATGATCTCTCTAATTCTCTCTTTCTCTCTCTCGGAGGACCTGCGCCCTAAGAGCATGCCTCAGGACTACCTGGCATGATGACTCCTTGCTGTCCCCAGTCCACCTGGCCGTGCTAACCTGTTGCACCCTCGACAACCACTGTGATTACTATTATTTGACCATGCTGGTCATTTATGAATATTTGAACATCTTGGCATGTTATAATCTCCACCCGGCACAGCCAGAAGAGGACTGTCAGAAGAGGACTGGCCACCCCTCATAGCCTGGTTCCTCTCTAGGTTTCTTCCTGGTTTTGGCCTTTCTAGGGAGTTTTTCCTAGCCACCGGGCTTCTACACCTGCATTGCTTGCTGTTTGGGGTTTTAGGCTGGGTTTCTGAACAGCACTTTGAGATATCAGCTGATGTAAGGGCTATATAAATACATTTGATTTGATTTAATTTGAAGAGCGAGAGAGAGAGGCATAGCTCAGACATGATTGACAGGCGAAGAGAGAGAGGCATAGCTCGAAGAGTGGGGTCACTGCCAGGGATCAGCCGTTATTGACAGTGACCCTGGAGAAATTCGGGTTAAGTTCCTTGCTCAAGAGCACATCGACAGATGTTTCACCTAGTTGGCTCGGGGATCTCTGACATCATCCAAATGGCCAAACGTGATGACATCTATTGTCTTGTGCGTCTAGGAACATGAGAATGCCTGGACCTGACCGGGAAACTGACTCTGGGCCTGACCGGGAAACTGACTCTGGACCTGACCGGGAACCTGACTTTGGACCTGCTGACTCTGGACCTGACCGGGAAACTGACTCTGGACCTGACCGGGAAACTGACTCTAGACCTGCTGACTCTGGACCTGACCGGGAAACTGACTCTGGACCTGACCGGGAAACTGACTCTGGGCCTGACCGGGAAACTGACTCTGGGCCTGACCGGGAAACTGACTCTGGACCTGACCGGGAAACTGACTCTGGACCTGACCGGGAAACTGACTCTGGACCTGACCGGGAAACTGACTCTAGACCTGACCGGGAAACTGACTCTGGACCTGACTCTGGACCTGCTGACTCTGGACCTGCTGACTCTGGACCTGACCGGGAAACTGACTCTGGACCTGCTGACTCTGGGCCTGACCGGGAAACTGACTCTAGACCTGACCGGGAAACTGACTCTGGGCCTGCTGACTCTAGACCTGACCGGGAAACTGACTCTGGACCTGACCGGGAAACTGACTCTAGACCTGACTCTGGACCTGCTGACTCTGGGCCCGACCGGGAAACTGACTCTGGACCTGCTGACTCTGGGCCTGACCGGGAAACTGACTCTGGACCTGCTGACTCTGGGCCTGACCGGGAAACTGACTCTGGACCAGACCGGGAAACTGACTCTGGGCCTGACCGGGAAACTGACTCTGGACATGCTGACTCTGGGCCCGACCGGGAAACTGACTCTGGACCTGCTGACTCTGGGCCTGACCGGGAAACTGACTCTGGACCTGCTGACTCTGGGCCTGACCGGGAAACTGACTCTGGACCTGACCGGGAAACTGACTCTAGACCTGACCGGGAAACTGACTCTGGACCTGCTGACTCTGGACCTGCTGACTCTGGACCTGCTGACTCTGGACCTGACCAGGAAACTGACTCTGGACCTGACCGGGAAACTGACTCTGGACCTGACCGGGAAACTGACTCTGGACCTGACCGGGAAACTGACTCTAGACCTGACCGGGAAACTGACTCTAGACCTGACCGGGAAACTGACTCTGGACCTGACTCTGGACCTGCTGACTCTGGACCTGACCGGGAAACTGACTCTGGACCTGACCGGGAGACTGACTCTGGACCTGACCGGGAAACTGACTAGACCTGACCGGGAAACTGACTCTGGACCTGCTGACTCTGGACCTGACCGGGAAACTGACTCTGGACCTGACCGGGAAACTGACTCTGGACCTGACCGGGAAGCTGACTCTGGACCTGACCGGGAAACTGACTCTGGACCTGACCGGGAAACTGACTCTGGACCTGACCGGGAAACTGACTCTGGACCTGCTGACTCTGGACCTGACCGGGAAACTGACTCTGGACCTGACCGGGAAACTGACTCTGGACCTGACCGGGAAACTGACTCTGGACCTGACCGGGAAACTGACTCTAGACCTGCTGACTCTGGACCTGACCGGGAAACTGACTCTGGACCTGCTGACTCTGGACCTGACCGGGAAACTGACTCTGGACCCGACCGGGAAACTGACAGACCTAGGAGAACAATAGAGCCCTACTGGAGAAACTGGTAAATCTGAGCCTAGCCGAGTAGGAGCCTGATGACTAATTTGAGCTTGGAATTGAGGGCTGATTAGTCCTGGAGACAGCAGACCTAGTACGGCTGTGGACTGAGGACCTAGTGCTAGAGACTGAGAGCCTATGAAGGCTGAGGACTGAGGACCTAGTGCTATGGACTGAGAGCCGATGAAGGCTGAGGACTGAGGACCTAGTGCTAGGGACTGAGGGCCTATGAAGGCTGAGGACTGAGGACCTAGTGCTAGGGACTGAGGGCCTATAAAGGCTGAGGACTGAGGACCTAGTGCTATGGACTGAGAGCCGATGAAGGCTGAGGACTGAGGACCTAGTGCTAGGGACTGAGGGCCTATGAAGGCTGAGGACTGAGGACCTAGTGCTATGGACTGAGAGCCGATGAAGGCTGAGGACTGAGGACCTAGTGCTAGGGACTGAGGGCCTATGAAGGCTGAGGACTGAGGACCTAGTGCTAGGGACTGAGGGCCGATGAAGGCTGAGGACTGAGGACCTAGTGCTATGGACTGAGAGCCGATGAAGGCTGAGGACTGAGGACCTAGTGCTAGGGACTGAGGGCCTATGAAGGCTGAGGACTGAGGACCTAGTGCTATGGACTGAGAGCCGATGAAGGCTGAGGACTGAGGACCTAGTGCTAGGGACTGAGGGCCTATGAAGGCTGAGGACTGAGGACCTAGTGCTAGGGACTGAGGGCCTATAAAGGCTGAGGACTGAGGACCTAGTGCTATGGACTGAGAGCCGATGAAGGCTGAGGACTGAGGACCTAGTGCTAGGGACTGAGGGCCTATGAAGGCTGAGGACTGAGGACCTAGTGCTAGGGACTGAGGGCCTATGAAGGCTGAGGACTGAGGACCTAGTGCTAGGGACTGAGAGTCGATGAAGGCTGAGGACTGAGGACCTAGTGCTAGGGACTGAGGGCCTATGAAGGCTGAGGACTGAGGACCTAGTGCTAGGGACTGAGGGCCTATGAAGGCTGAGGACTGAGGACCTAGTGCTATGGACTGAGAGCCGATGAAGGCTGAGGACTGAGGACCTAGTGCTAGGGACTGAGGGCCTATGAAGGCTGAGGACTGAGGACCTAGTGCTAGGGACTGAGGGCCTATAAAGGCTGAGGACTGAGGACCTAGTGCTATGGACTGAGAGCCGATGAAGGCTGAGGACTGAGGACCTAGTGCTAGGGACTGAGGGCCTATGAAGGCTGAGGACTGAGGACCTAGTGCTAGGGACTGAGGGCCTATGAAGGCTGAGGACTGAGGACCTAGTGCTAGGGACTGAGAGTCGATGAAGGCTGAGGACTGAGGACCTAGTGCTAGGGACTGAGGGCCTATGAAGGCTGAGGACTGAGGACCTAGTGCTAGGGACTGAGGGCCTATGAAGGCTGAGGACTGAGGACCTAGTGCTAGGGACTGAGAGCCTTCATAGGCTGAGGACTGAGGACCTAGTGCTAGGGACTGAGGGCCTATGAAGGCTGAGGACTGAGGACCTAGTGCTAGGGACTTAAGGACGATGAAGGCTGAGGACTGAGGACCTAGTGCTAGGGACTTACGGACGATGAAGGCTGAGGACTGAGAAGCTAGCACAGGTAGCTTGTGGCCTAGTCAAGCAGGAGGCTCTAAGCAGGGCAGGAGACTGCAGACCTGCAAACGAGGCAACTAACTTAGGGCCTAGCTTGGCAAGGGGCTCTAAGCCTGTCAGGAAAGGACTCTACATACCAAATAAGGTAGGGGGCTGCGATCAAATCAAATCAAGCTTTGTCACATGCACCGAATACAACAAGTGTAGAACTTACTGGGAAATGCTTACAGTTTCCCTTAATCAACAGTGCAGTTCAAGAAGAGTTAAGAAAATATTTACCAAAATAAACTAAAGTAAAAAAATATTCAAAGTAACACAATAACATAACAAGGTTATATACAGGGGTACCGGTACCGAGTCAGTGTGTGGGGGTACCGGTACCGGGTGAGTGTGGAGGTTATATACAGGGGGTACCAGTACCGGGTCAGTGTGGAGGTTATATACAGGGGGTACCGGTACCGGGTCAGTGTGGAGGCTATATACAGGGGGTACCGGTACCGGGTCAGTGTGGAGGTTATATACAGGGGGTACCGGTACCGGGTCAGTGTGTGGGGGTACCGGTACCGGGTCAGTGTGGAGGTTATATACAGGGGGTACCGGTACCGAGTCAGTGTGGAGGTTATATACAGGGGGTACCGGTACCGGGTCAGTGTGGAGGTTATATACAGGGGGTACCGGTACCGGGTCAGTGTGTGGGGGTACCGGTACCGGGTCAGTGTGGAGGTTATATACAGGGGGTACCGGTACCGAGTCAGTGTGGAGGTTATATACAGGGGGTACCGGTACCGGGTCAGTGTGGAGGCTATATACAGGGGGTACCGGTACCGAGTCAGTGTGGAGGTTATATACAGGGGGTACCGGTACCGGGTCACTGTGGAGGTTATATACAGGGGGTACCGGTACCGAGTCAGTGTGGAGGCTATATACAGGGGGTACCGGTACCGGGTCAGTGTGGAGGTTATATACAGGGGGTACCGGTACCGAGTCAGTGTGGAGGTTATATACAGGGGGTACCGGTACCGAGTCAGTGTGGAGGCTATATACAGGGGGTACCGGTACCGGGTCAGTGTGGAGGTTATATACAGGGGGTACCGGTACCGAGTCAGTGTGGAGGTTATATACAGGGGGTACCGGTACCGAGTCAGTGTGGAGGTTATATACAGGGGGTACCGGTACCGAGTCAGTGTGGAGGTTATATACAGGGGGTACCGGTACCGAGTCAGTGTGGAGGTTATATACAGGGGGTACCGGGTCAGTGTGTGGGGGTACCGGTACCGGGTCAGTGTGGAGGTTATATACAGGGGGTACCGGGTCAGTGTGTGGGGGTACCGGTACCGGGTCAGTGTGGAGGTTATATACAGGGGGTACCGGGTCAGTGTGTGGGGGTACCGGTACCGGGTCAGTGTGGAGGTTATATACAGGGGGTACCGGGTCAGTGTGTGGGGGTACCGGTACCGGGTCAGTGTGGAGGTTATATACAGGGGGTACCGGGTCAGTGTGTGGGGGTACCGGTACCGGGTCAGTGTGGAGGTTATATACAGGGGGTACTGGTACCGGGTCAGTGTGGAGGTTATATACAGGGGGTACCGGTACCGGGTTAGTGTGGAGGTTATATACAGGGGGTACCGGGTCCATGTGGAGGCTATATACAAGGGGTACCGAGTCAGTGTGGAGGTTATATACAGGGGGTACAGAGTCAGTGTGGAGGTTATATAAAGGGGGTACCGAGTCAGTGTGGAGGTTATATACAGGGGGTACCGAGTCAGTGTGGAGGTTATATACAGGGGGTACCGAGTCAGTGTGGAGGTTATATACAGGTGGTACCGAGTGAGTGTGTTGGGGTACCGGTACCGGGTCAGTGTGTGGGGGTACCGGTACCGAGTCAATGTGCGGGGGTAGAGATTAGTTGAGGTAGTTTGTACATGTAGGAAGGGGTGAAGTGACTATTAAATAAATATTAAACAGCGAGTAGCAGCAGTGTACAAAACAAATGGGGGGGGGGGGGTCAATGTAAATAGTTCGGTGGCCATTTGATTAATTGTTCAGCAGTCTTATGGCTTGGGGGTAGAAGATTTTGAGGAGTTTTTGGTCCTAGACTTGGTGCTCCGGTACTGCTTGCCATGCGGTAGCAGAGAAAACAGTCTATGACTAGGGTGACTGGAGTATCTGACAATTTTATTGGGCTTCACCTGATATAGAGGTCCTGGATGGCAGGAAGCTTGGCCCCAGTGATGTACTGGGCAGTATACACTACCCTCTGTAGTGCCTTGCGGTCAGATGCCAAACAGTTGCCATACCAGGCGGTGATGCAACCGGCCAGGATGCTCTCGATGGTGCAGCTGTAGAACTTTTTGGAGGATCTGTGGACGCATGCCAAATCTTTTCAGTCTCCTGAGGGGGAAATGTTTTTGTCGTGCCCTCTTCACGACTGTCTTGGTGTGTTTGGACCAGATAGTTCGTTGGTGATGTGGACACCAAGGAACTTGAAACTCTCGACCCGCTCCACTACAGCCCCGTCGTTGTTAATAGGGCCCTGTTCGGTTCGCCTTTTCCTGTAGTTGTCAATAGGGGTCTGTTCGGTCCTCCTTTTCCTGTAGTCCACCATCAGCTCCTTTGTCTTGCTCACATTAAGGGGAAGGTTGTTGTCCTGGCAACACACTGCCAGTTCTCTAACATCCTCCCTAAAGATAGACATGGTTTTAAAAAGATAGTGGATATAGACTACTTGATCAAAAGTATGTGGACACCTGCTCGTCCAACATCATGGGTATTAATATGGAGTTGGTCCCCCCTTTGCTGCTATAACAGCCTCCACTCTTCTGAGAAGGCTTTTCACTGGATATTGGAACATTGCTGAGGTACTTGCTTCCATTCAGCCACAAGAGTATTAGTGAGATGGGGCACTGATGTTGGGCGATTAGGCCTGGCTCGCAGTTAGCATTCCAATTCATCCCAATGATGTTTGATGGGGTTGAGTTCAGGGCTCTGTGCAGTCAAGTTCTTCCACACCGATCTTGACAAACCATTTCTGTATGGACCTCGCTTTGTGCACCGGGGCATTGTCATACTGAAACAGGAAAGGGCCTTCCCCAAACTGTTGCCACACAGAATCATCTAGAATGTCATTGTATGCTGTAGTGTTAAGATTTCCCTTCACTGGAACTAAGGGGCCCGAACGATGAAAAACAGTCCTAGACCATCATTCCTCCTCCACCAAACTTTACAGTTGGCACTAAGCATTCGGGAATGTAGCGTTCTCCTGGCATCCGCCAAACCCAGATTCGTCCTTCTGACTGCCAGATGGTGAAACGTGATTCATCACTCCAGAGAACACGTTTCCACTGCTCCAGAGTTCAGAGCTTAACACCACTCCAGCCGACGCACATGGTGATCTTAGGCTTGTGTGAGGCTGGTCGGCCATGGAAACCCATTTCATGAAGCTCCTGACGAACAGTTCTTGTGCTGACGTTGTTTCCAGAGGCAGTTTGGAACTCGGTAGTGAGTGTTGCAACCGAGGACAGACGATTTTTACGTGCTTCAGCACTCGGCGGTCCCGTTCTGTGAGCTTGTGTGGCCTACCACTTCACGGCTGAACCTTTGTTGCTCCTAGATGTTTCCACTTCACAATAACAGCACATACAGTTGACCGGGCCAGGTCTATAGTAGGGCAGAAATGTTACAAACTGACTTGTTGGAAAGGTGGCATCCTATGACGATGCCACGTTGAAAGTCACTGAGCTCTACAGTAAGGCCATTCTACTGCCAATGTTTGTCTATGGAGATTGCATGGATGTGTGCTCGATTTTATACACCTGTCAGCAACGGGTGTGGCTGAAATAGCCAAAACCACTAATTTGAAGGGTTGTCCACATACTTTTGTATATATAGTGTATTTCATTCAGTACAGAAATGTGTAGGTGGCTTAACTTACCCTGTCCCGCAGCTCAATTTACCCCCACACCCGGGGTAAGTTGTGCCAAGAAACCACTTTTTTGGGACAAGCTATGTTTTCAAAACGAATGTTTGCATGAATTCTGATAATTTCCAGAGATATTACCTCAATAAGAGCAGCAGTAAATAACAGTAGTGAGGCTATATACAGGGGGTACCGGTACAGAGTCAATGTGCGGGGACACCGGTTAGTCAAGGTAATATGACCTCAATTAGTACAGAGTTAATGTGCGGGGACACCGGTTAGTCGGGGTACCTCAATTACCTCGACTAACTGCACCAGAAACTCTAAATGGGGAGATAGGATACTCCTTTCGATTCATATTATCATATTCCTCTTTCATTTACAAATCTCATGACCTGACTGAGACATGACTGTACCCTGGGGGGATTTGTATGTAGCTGAGACTGCTAGCTAGCTATAGCTGTGAAGTCACCAAGATGATTTGATAACGATTGCTATTTAATCTAATGGTTTAATTAAGCATTGTTGTGTACACAGAAAATAACATTTTGTTGTTTTTCTATTAAAAAAGCGTGTAAAAACTTTTGACCAGGGTCCATGAGGTGAAGACTTGGTTTAATTAAAACTTTTGACCTGGGTCCATAAGGTGAAGACTTGGTTTAATAAAAACTTTTGACCTGGTTCCATAAGGTGAAGACTTGGTTTAATAAAAACTTTTGACCAGGGTCCATAAGGTGAAGACTTGTTTTTTAATGCTAGTTCAGCCTTGTAACAGATTCGTACAAATATTGTCTTGGTTTCCAGGGGCAACCTTGACATGATAAAACACTGCACTGTTGTGTGAGTTTATTCAGAGCAGCTTTCTCTGGAGTGATTTCTGTTATCGGTTACTCACGGTAATTTGAAAAGTTGGACGTAAAAATATATATTTTAGGTACTATGCCAATACTAAGAATGTGAATACGTTGTACTGTAAATGTAAAGATATGTCCCAAGACAAAAGTATCCTTTTTAGGAATCAGTTTTAATCAAACCTGTCAAATGTTAAAATATGAACGAGATACTTTAGGAATGGATGGATATTTTTTAAATTGAAATAACTGAATGAATGATCTCACCATAGGTCGTTGTCTTCAAACTACTTATTCAAATGTACGATATGTTTATGTTCCCTCTTTGAAGCAAGGCTGATATACTATGACATTATTCTCCAGTACTACTACTAATGATACGGTTTGTGAGACTACTACAACTTAGTCGAGTGACTTCTTGGCACTGTCCAAGTGTTGTTCCAGAGAGAGAGAGAGAGAGAGAAGGAGAGAAAGACAGAGAGAAGAAGAGAGACAGAGAGAAAGACAGAGAGACAGAGAGAGAAACAGAGAGAAGGAGAGAGAGAGAGACATAGAGAGAGAGAAGGAGAGAAAGACAGAGAGGATAGAGATAGAGAGAGGAGAGAGAGACAGAGAGAGACAGAGAGAAGGAGAGAGACCGAGAGAGAGAGAAAGACAGAGAGAAGGAGAGAAAGACAGAGAGAGACAGAGAGAAGAAGAGAGAAAGACAGAGAGAGAGAGAAAGACAGAGAGAGACAGAGAGAAGAAGAGAGAAAGACAGAGAGAGAGAGAAAGACAGAGAGAGACAGAGAGAAGAAGAGAGAAAGACAGAGAGAGAGAGAAAGACAGAGAGAAACAGAGAGGAGAGAGAGAGAGAAGTGTGGGAGAGAGAAAGAGAGGAGAGAGAGAGAGAAGTGTGGGAGAGAGATAGAGAGCAGAGAGAGAGAGAGAGAGAGAGAGAGAGACAGAGAGAGAGAGACGAGAGAGAGGAGAGAGAGAGAGAGAGAGAGAGAGGAGAGAGAGAGAGAGAGAGACAGAGAGAGAGAGAAAGACAGAGAGAAACAGAGAGGAGAGAGAGAGAGAAGGAGAGAGAGAGACAGAGAGGAGAGAGAGAGAGAAGGAGAGAGAGAGAGAGAGAGAGAGAGAGAGAGAGAGAGAGAGAGAGAGAGAGAGAGAGAGAGAGAGAGAGAGAGAAGGAGAGAGAGAGAGGAGAGAGAAGGAGAGAGAGACAGAGAGAAGGAGAGAGAGAGAGAGAGGAGAGAGAGACAGAGAGGAGAGAGAGAGAGAGAGAAGGAGAGAGAGAGAGAGAGGAGAGAGAAGGAGAGAGAGACAGAGAGAAGGAGAGAGAGAGAGAGAGAGACGAGCACTCTCCAGCGCTGCAGATTCCCTAGCACTAAGTAAGGCTTAAAGAAATCTAGTACCTCTACAGGGAACACACCTTTATCTAGTACCTCTACAGGGAACACACCTTTATCTAGTACCTCTACAGGGAGCACACCTTTATCTAGTACCTCTGCAGGGAACACACCTTTATTAAAATATGAGACAGTGCTGATAGCTAGGTGCTGACAGACTCCATAGTTTTTTCTCTTCCAAATCAAATCAAATCTTATTTGTTACATGCACCGAATTCAATAGGTGTTGACTTTACAGTGAAATGCTTACTTACAAGCCCAAACCAACAATGCAGTTTTAAGAAAATACCCCAAAAAGTAAGAGTTAAGAATAACAAATAATTAAAGAGCAGCAGTAAATGACAACAGCAGGGCTATATACAGGGTATTACGGTACAGAGTCAATGTGGAGGCTATATACATGGTATTACGGTACAGAGTCAATGTGGAGGCTATATACAGGGGGTACCGGTACAGAGTCAATGTGGAGGCTATATACAGGGTGTTACGGTACAGAGTCAATGTGGAGACTATATACAGGGTATTACGGTACAGAGTCATTGTGGAGACTATATACAGGGTATTACGGTACAGAGTCAATGTGGAGACTATATACATGGTATTACGGTACAGAGTCAATGTGGAGGCTATATACAGGGTGTTACGGTACAGAGTCAATGTGGAGGCTATGTACAGGGTGTTACGGTACAGAGTCAATGTGGAGGCTATATACAGGGTGTTACAGTAAAGAGTCAATGTGGAGGCTATATACAGGGTGTTACGGTACAGAGTCAATGTGGAGGCTATATACAGGGTATTACGGTACAGAGTCAATGTGGAGGCTATATACAGGGTATTACGGTACAGAGTCAATGTGGAGGCTATATACAGGGTGTTACGGTACAGAGTCAATGTGGAGGCTATACACAGGGTATTACGGTACAGAGTCAATGTGGAGGCTATATACAGGGGGTACCGGTACAGAGTCAATGTGGAGGCTATATACAGGGTGTTACGGTACAGAGTCAATGTGGAGGCTATATACAGGGTATTACGGTACAGAGTCAATGTGGAGGCTATATACAGGGGGTACCGGTACAGAGTCAATGTGGAGACTATATACAGGGGGTACCTGTACAGAGTCAATGTGGAGGCTATATAAAGGGTGTTACGGTACAGAGTCAATGTGGAGGCTATATACAGGGGGTACCTGTACAGAGTCAATGTGGAGACTATATGCAGGGGGTACCGGTACAGAGTCAATGTGGAGGCTATATACAGGGGGTACCGGTACAGAGTCAATGTGGAGACTATATGCAGGGGGTACCGGTACAGAGTCAATGTGGAGGCTATATACAGGGGGTACCGGTACAGAGTCAATGTGGAGGCTATATACAGGGTGTTACGGTACAGAGTCAATGTGGAGGCTATATACAGGGGGTACCGGTACAGAGTCAATGTGGAGGCTATATACAGGGGGTACCGGTACAGAGTCAATGTGGAGACTATATGCAGGGGGTACCGGTACAGAGTCAATGTGGAGGCTATATACAGGGGGTACCGGTACAGAGTCAATGTGGAGGCTATATACAGGGGGGTACCGGTACAGAGTCAATGTGGAGGCTATATACAGGGTGTTACGGTACAGAGTCAATGTGGAGGCTATATACAGGGGGTACCGGTACAGAGTCAATGTGGAGGCTATATACAGGGGGTACCGGTACAGAGTCAATGTGGAGACTATATACAGGGTGTTACGGTACAGAGTCAATGTGGAGGCTATATACAGGGGGTACCGGTACAGAGTCAATGTGGAGGCTATATACAGGGTGTTACGGTACAGAGTCAATGTGGAGGCTATATACAGGGGGTACCGGTACAGAGTCAATGTGGAGGCTATATACAGGGGGTACCGGTACAGAGTCAATGTGGAGGCTATATACAGGGGGTACCGGTACAGAGTCAATGTGGAGACTATATACAGGGTGTTACGGTACAGAGTCAATGTGGAGGCTATATACAGGGGGTACCGGTACAGAGTCAATGTGGAGGCTATATACAGGGTGTTACGGTACAGAGTCAATGTGGAGGCTATATACAGGGGGTACCGGTACAGAGTCAATGTGGAGGCTATATACAGGGTGTTACAGTACAGAGTCAATGTGGAGGCTATATACAGGGGGTACCGGTACAGAGTCAATGTGGAGGCTATATACAGGGTGTTACGGTACAGAGTCAATGTGGAGGCTATATACAGGGGGTACCGGTACAGAGTCAATGTGGAGACTATATACAGGGTGTTACGGTACAGAGTCAATGTGGAGGCTATATACAGGGGGTACTGGTACAGAGTCAATGTGGAGGCTATATACAGGGTGTTACGGTACAGAGTCAATGTGGAGGCTATATACAGGGGGTACCGGTACAGAGTCAATGTGGAGGCTATATACAGGGGGTACCGGTACAGAGTCAATGTGGAGGCTATATACAGGGGGTACCTGTACAGAGTCAATGTGGAGGCTATATACAGGGTCTTACGGTACAGAGTCAATGTGGAGGCTATATACAGGGGGTACCTGTACAGAGTCAATGTGGAGGCTTTATACAGGGGGGTACCGGTACAGAGTCAGTGTGGAGGCTATATACAGGGTGTTACGGTACAGAGTCAATGTGGAGACTATATACAGGGGGTACCGGTACAGAGTCAATGTGGAGACTATATACAGGGGGTACCGGTACAGAGTCAATGTGGAGGCTATATACAGGGGGGTACCGGTACAGAGTCAATGTGGAGGCTATATACAGGGTGTTACGGTACAGAGTCAATGTGGAGGCTATATACAGGGGGGTACCGGTACAGAGTCAATGTGGAGGCTATATACAGGGTGTTACGGTACAGAGTCAATGTGGAGGCTATATACAGGGTGTTACGGTACAGAGTCAATGTGGAGGCTATATACAGGGTGTTACGGTACAGAGTCAATGTGGAGGCTATATACAGGGGGTACCGGTACAGAGTCAATGTGGAGGCTATATACAGGGTGTTACGGTACAGAGTCAATGTGGAGGCTATATACAGGGGGGTACCGGTACAGAGTCAATGTGGAGGCTATATACAGGGTGTTACCGGTACAGAGTCAATGTGGAGACTATATACAGGGGGTACCGGTACAGAGTCAATGTGGAGGCTATATACAGGGTGTTACGGTACAGAGTCAATGTGGAGGCTATATACAGGGGGGTACCGGTACAGAGTCAATGTGGAGGCTATATACAGGGTGTTACGGTACAGAGTCAATGTGGAGGCTATATACAGGGGGTACCGGTACAGAGTCAATGTGGAGGCTATATACAGGGTGTTACGGTACAGAGTCAATGTGGAGGCTATATACAGGGGGTACCGGTACAGAGTCAATGTGGAGACTATATACAGGGTGTTACGGTACAGAGTCAATGTGGAGGCTATATACAGGGGGTACTGGTACAGAGTCAATGTGGAGGCTATATACAGGGTGTTACGGTACAGAGTCAATGTGGAGGCTATATACAGGGTGTTACGGTACAGAGTCAATGTGGAGGCTATATACAGGGTGTTACGGTACAGAGTCAATGTGGAGGCTATATACAGGGGGGTACCGGTACAGAGTTAATGTGGAGGCTATATACAGGGTGTTACGGTACAGAGTCAATGTGGAGGCTATATACAGGGGGGTACCGGTACAGAGTCAATGTGGAGGCTATATACAGGGGGTACCGGTACAGAGTCAATGTGGAGGCTATATACAGGGGGTACCTGTACAGAGTCAATGTGGAGGCTATATACAGGGTCTTACGGTACAGAGTCAATGTGGAGGCTATATACAGGGGGTACCTGTACAGAGTCAATGTGGAGGCTTTATACAGGGGGTACCGGTACAGAGTCAGTGTGGAGGCTATATACAGGGTGTTACGGTACAGAGTCAATGTGGAGACTATATACAGGGGGTACCGGTACAGAGTCAATGTGGAGACTATATACAGGGGGTACCGGTACAGAGTCAATGTGGAGGCTATATACAGGGGGTACCGGTACAGAGTCAATGTGGAGGCTATATACAGGGTGTTACGGTACAGAGTCAATGTGGAGGCTATATACAGGGGGTACCGGTACAGAGTCAATGTGGAGGCTATATACAGGGTGTTACGGTACAGAGTCAATGTGGAGGCTATATACAGGGTGTTACGGTACAGAGTCAATGTGGAGGCTATATACAGGGTGTTACGGTACAGAGTCAATGTGGAGGCTATATATAGTGGGTACCGGTACAGAGTCAATGTGGAGGCTATATACAGGGTGTTACGGTACAGAGTCAATGTGGAGGCTATATACAGGGGGTACCGGTACAGAGTCAATGTGGAGGCTATATACAGGGGGTACCGGTACAGAGTCAATGTGGAGGCTATATACAGGGGGTACCGGTACAGAGTCAATGTGGAGGCTATATACAGGGTGTTACCGGTACAGAGTCAATGTGGAGACTATATACAGGGGGTACCGGTACAGAGTCAATGTGGAGGCTATATACAGGGTGTTACGGTACAGAGTCAATGTGGAGGCTATATACAGGGTGTTACGGTACAGAGTCAATGTGGAGACTATATACAGGGGGTACCGGTACAGAGTCAATGTGGAGGCTATATACAGGGGGGTACCGGTACAGAGTCAATGTGGAGACTATATACAGGGTGTTACGGTACAGAGTCAATGTGGAGGCTATATACAGGGGGTACTGGTACAGAGTCAATGTGGAGGCTATATACAGGGTGTTACGGTACAGAGTCAATGTGGAGGCTATATACAGGGTGTTACGGTACAGAGTCAATGTGGAGGCTATATACAGGGGGTACCGGTACAGAGTCAATGTGGAGGCTATATACAGGGTGTTACGGTACAGAGTCAATATGGAGGCTATATACAGGGGGTACCGGTACAGAGTCAATGTGGAGGCTATATACAGGGGGGTACCGGTACAGAGTCAATGTGGAGGCTATATACAGGGTGTTACGGTACAGAGTCAATGTGGAGGCTATATACAGGGGGTACCGGTACAGAGTCAATGTGGAGGCTATATACAGGGTGTTACGGTACAGAGTCAATGTGGAGGCTATATACAGGGGGTACCGGTACAGAGTCAATGTGGAGGCTATATACAGGGGGTACCGGTACAGAGTCAATGTGGAGGCTATATACAGGATGTTACGGTACAGAGTCAATGTGGAGGCTATATACAGGGGGGTACCGGTACAGAGTCAGTGTGGAGGCTATATACAGGGGGTACCGGTACAGAGTCAATGTGGAGGCTATATACAGGGTGTTACGGTACAGAGTCAATGTGGAGGCTATATACAGGGGGTACCGGTACAGAGTCAATGTGGAGGCTATATACAGGGGGTACCGGTACAGAGTCAATGTGGAGGCTATATACAGGGGGTACCGGTACAGAGTCAATGTGGAGGCTATATACAGGATGTTACGGTACAGAGTCAATGTGGAGGCTATATACAGGGGGTACCGGTACAGAGTCAGTGTGGAGGCTATATACAGGGGTTACCGGTACAGAGTCAATGTGGAGGCTATATACAGGGGGTACCGGTACATAGTCAATGTGGAGGCTATATACAGGGGGGTACCGGTACAGAGTCAATGTGGAGGCTATATACAGGCGGTACCGGTACAGAGTCAATGTGGAGGCTATATACAGGGGGTACCGGTACAGAGTCAATGTGGAGGCTATATACAGGGGGTACCGGTACAGAGTCAATGTGGAGGCTATATACAGGGTGTTACGGTACAGAGTCTATGTGGAAGCTATATACAGGGGGTACCGGTACAGAGTCAATGTGGAGGCTATATCTCTGTACCGTAACAGGCTATATACAGGGGGTACCGGTACAGAGTCAATGTGGAGGCTATATACAGGGGGTACCGATACAGAGTCAATGTGGAGGCTTTATACAGGGTGTTACGGTACAGAGTCAATGTGGAGGCTATATACAGGGTGTACCGGTACAGAGTCAATGTGGAGGCTATATACAGGGGGTACCGGTACAGAGTCAATGAATGTGGAGGCTATATACAGGGGGTACCGGTACAGAGTCAATGTGAAGACTATATACAGGGGGTACCGGTACAGAGTCAATGTGGAGGCTATATACAGGGGGTACCGGTACAGAGTCAATGTGGAGGCTATATACAGGGATTTACGGTACAGAGTCAATGTGGAGGCTATATACAGGGGGTACCGGTACAGAGTCAATGTGGAGGCTATATCTCTATACCGTAACAGGCTATATACAGGGGGTACCGGTACAGAGTCAATGTGGAGGCTATATACAGGGGGTACCGATACAGAGTCAATGTGGAGGCTATATACAGGGGGGTACCGGTACAGAGTCAATGTGGAGGCTATATACAGGGGGTACTGGTACAGAGTCAATGTGGAGGCTATATACAGGGTGTTACGTTACAGAGTCAATGTGGAGGCTATATACAGGGGGTACCGGTACAGAGTCAATGTGGAGGCTATATACAGGGGGTACCGGTACAGAGTCAATGTGGAGGCTATATACAGGGGGTACCGGTACAGAGTCAATGTGGAGGCTATATACAGGGTGTTACGGTACAGAGTCAATGTGGAGGCTATATACAGGGGGTACCGGTACAGAGTCAATGTGGAGGCTATATACAGGGTGTTACGGTACAGAGTCAATGTGGAGGCTATATACAGGGTGTTACGGTACAGAGTCAATGTGGAGGCTATATACAGGGGGTACCGGTACAGAGTCAATGTGGAGGCTATATACAGGGGGTACCGGTACAGAGTCAATGTGGAGGCTATATACAGGGGGTACCGGTACAGAGTCAATGTGGAGGCTATATACAGGGTGTTACCGGTACAGAGTCAATGTGGAGACTATATACAGGGGGTACCGGTACAGAGTCAATGTGGAGGCTATATACAGGGTGTTACGGTACAGAGTCAATGTGGAGGCTATATACAGGGGGTACCGGTACAGAGTCAATGTGGAGGCTATATACAGGGTGTTACGGTACAGATTCAATGTGGAGGCTATATACAGGGGGTACCGGTACAGAGTCAATGTGGAGGCTATATACAGGGTGTTACGGTACAGAGTCAATGTGGAGGCTATATACAGGGGGTACCGGTAAAGAGTCAATGTGGAGACTATATACAGGGTGTTACGGTACAGAGTCAATGTGGAGGCTATATACAGGGGGTACTGGTACAGAGTCAATGTGGAGGCTATATACAGGGTGTTACGGTACAGAGTCAATGTGGAGGCTATATACAGGGTGTTACGGTACAGAGTCAATGTGGAGGCTATATACAGGGTGTTACGGTACAGAGTCAATGTGGAGGCTATATACAGGGGGTACCGGTACAGAGTCAATGTGGAGGCTATATACAGGGTGTTACGGTACAGAGTCAATGTGGAGGCTATATACAGGGGGTACCGGTACAGAGTCAATGTGGAGGCTATATACAGGGGGTACCGGTACAGAGTCAATGTGGAGGCTATATACAGGGGGTACCTGTACAGAGTCAATGTGGAGGCTATATACAGGGTCTTACGGTACAGAGTCAATGTGGAGGCTATATACAGGGGGTACCTGTACAGAGTCAATGTGGAGGCTTTATACAGGGGGTACCGGTACAGAGTCAGTGTGGAGGCTATATACAGGGTGTTACGGTACAGAGTCAATGTTGAGACTATATACAGGGGGTACCGGTACAGAGTCAATGTGGAGACTATATACAGGGGGTACCGGTACAGAGTCAATGTGGAGGCTATATACAGGGGGTACCGGTACAGAGTCAATGTGGAGGCTATATACAGGGTGTTACGGTACAGAGTCAATGTGGAGGCTATATACAGGGGGTACCGGTACAGAGTCAATGTGGAGGCTATATACAGGGTGTTACGGTACAGAGTCAATGTGGAGGCTATATACAGGGTGTTACGGTACAGAGTCAATGTGGAGGCTATATACAGGGTGTTACGGTACAGAGTCAATGTGGAGGCTATATATAGTGGGTACCGGTACAGAGTCAATGTGGAGGCTATATACAGGGTGTTACGGTACAGAGTCAATGTGGAGGCTATATACAGGGGGTACCGGTACAGAGTCAATGTGGAGGCTATATACAGGGGGTACCGGTACAGAGTCAATGTGGAGGCTATATACAGGGGGTACCGGTACAGAGTCAATGTGGAGGCTATATACAGGGTGTTACCGGTACAGAGTCAATGTGGAGACTATATACAGGGGGTACCGGTACAGAGTCAATGTGGAGGCTATATACAGGGTGTTACGGTACAGAGTCAATGTGGAGGCTATATACAGGGGGTACCGGTACAGAGTCAATGTGGAGGCTATATACAGGGTGTTACGGTACAGAGTCAATGTGGAGGCTATATACAGGGGGTACCGGTACAGAGTCAATGTGGAGGCTATATACAGGGGGTACCGGTACAGAGTCAATGTGGAGGCTATATACAGGGGGTACCTGTACAGAGTCAATGTGGAGGCTATATACAGGGTCTTACGGTACAGAGTCAATGTGGAGGCTATATACAGGGGGTACCTGTACAGAGTCAATGTGGAGGCTTTATACAGGGGGTACCGGTACAGAGTCAGTGTGGAGGCTATATACAGGGTGTTACGGTACAGAGTCAATGTGGAGACTATATACAGGGGGTACCGGTACAGAGTCAATGTGGAGACTATATACAGGGGGTACCGGTACAGAGTCAATGTGGAGGCTATATACAGGGGGTACCGGTACAGAGTCAATGTGGAGGCTATATACAGGGTGTTACGGTACAGAGTCAATGTGGAGGCTATATACAGGGGGTACCGGTACAGAGTCAATGTGGAGGCTATATACAGGGTTTTACGGTACAGAGTCAATGTGGAGGCTATATACAGGGTGTTACGGTACAGAGTCAATGTGGAGGCTATATACAGGGTGTTACGGTACAGAGTCAATGTGGAGGCTATATATAGTGGGTACCGGTACAGAGTCAATGTGGAGGCTATATACAGGGTGTTACGGTACAGAGTCAATGTGGAGGCTATATACAGGGGGTACCGGTACAGAGTCAATGTGGAGGCTATATACAGGGGGTACCGGTACAGAGTCAATGTGGAGGCTATATACAGGGGGTACCGGTACAGAGTCAATGTGGAGGCTATATACAGGGTGTTACCGGTACAGAGTCAATGTGGAGACTATATACAGGGGGTACCGGTACAGAGTCAATGTGGAGGCTATATACAGGGTGTTACGGTACAGAGTCAATGTGGAGGCTATATACAGGGTGTTACGGTACAGAGTCAATGTGGAGACTATATACAGGGGGTACCGGTACAGAGTCAATGTGGAGGCTATATACAGGGGGTACCGGTACAGAGTCAATGTGGAGACTATATACAGGGTGTTACGGTACAGAGTCAATGTGGAGGCTATATACAGGGGGTACTGGTACAGAGTCAATGTGGAGGCTATATACAGGGTGTTACGGTACAGAGTCAATGTGGAGGCTATATACACGGGGTACCGGTACAGAGTCAATGTGGAGGCTATATACAGGGGGTACCGGTACAGAGTCAATGTGGAGGCTATATACAGGATGTTACGGTACAGAGTCAATGTGGAGGCTATATACAGGGGGTACCGGTACAGAGTCAGTGTGGAGGCTATATACAGGGGGTACCGGTACAGAGTCAATGTGGAGGCTATATACAGGGTGTTACGGTACAGAGTCAATGTGGAGGCTATATACAGGGGGTACCGGTACAGAGTCAATGTGGAGGCTATATACAGGGGGTACCGGTACAGAGTCAATGTGGAGGCTATATACAGGGGGTACCGGTACAGAGTCAATGTGGAGGCTATATACAGGATGTTACGGTACAGAGTCAATGTGGAGGCTATATACAGGGGGTACCGGTACAGAGTCAGTGTGGAGGCTATATACAGGGGTTACCGGTACAGAGTCAATGTGGAGGCTATATACAGGGGGTACCGGTACATAGTCAATGTGGAGGCTATATACAGGGGGTACCGGTACAGAGTCAATGTGGAGGCTATATACAGGGGGTACCGGTACAGAGTCAATGTGGAGGCTATATACAGGGGGTACCGGTACAGAGTCAATGTGGAGGCTATATACAGGGGGTACCGGTACAGAGTCAATGTGGAGGCTATATACAGGGTGTTACGGTACAGAGTCTATGTGGAAGCTATATACAGGGGGTACCGGTACAGAGTCAATGTGGAGGCTATATCTCTGTACCGTAACAGGCTATATACAGGGGGTACCGGTACAGAGTCAATGTGGAGGCTATATACAGGGGGTACCGATACAGAGTCAATGTGGAGGCTTTATACAGGGTGTTACGGTACAGAGTCAATGTGGAGGCTATATACAGGGTGTACCGGTACAGAGTCAATGTGGAGGCTATATACAGGGGGTACCGGTACAGAGTCAATGAATGTGGAGGCTATATACAGGGGGTACCGGTACAGAGTCAATGTGAAGACTATATACAGGGGGTACCGGTACAGAGTCAATGTGGAGGCTATATACAGGGGGTACCGGTACAGAGTCAATGTGGAGGCTATATACAGGGATTTACGGTACAGAGTCAATGTGGAGGCTATATACAGGGGGTACCGGTACAGAGTCAATGTGGAGGCTATATCTCTGTACCGTAACAGGCTATATACAGGGGGTACCGGTACAGAGTCAATGTGGAGGCTATATACAGGGGGTACCGATACAGAGTCAATGTGGAGGCTATATACAGGGGGGTACCGGTACAGAGTCAATGTGGAGGCTATATACAGGGGGTACTGGTACAGAGTCAATGTGGAGGCTATATACAGGGTGTTACGGTACAGAGTCAATGTGGAGGCTATATACAGGGGGTACCGGTACAGAGTCAATGTGGAGGCTATATACAGGGGGTACCGGTACAGAGTCAATGTGGAGGCTATATACAGGGGGTACCGGTACAGAGTCAATGTGGAGACTATATACAGGGGGTTACGGTACAGAGTCAATGTGGAGGCTATATACAGGGGGTACCGGTACAGAGTCAATGTGGAGGCTATATACAGGGGGTACCGGTACAGAGTCAATGTGGAGGCTATATACAGGGATTTACGGTACAGAGTCAATGTGGAGGCTATATACAGGGGGTACCGGTACAGAGTCAATGTGGAGGCTATATACAGGGGGTACCGGTACAGAGTCAATGTGGAGACTATATACAGGGGGTACCGGTACATCGTCAATGAGGAGGCTATATACAGGGGGTACCAGGACAGAGTCAATGTGCAGGCTATATACAGGGGGTACCGGTACAGAGTCAATGTGGAGGTTATATACAGGGGGTACCGGTACAGAGTCAATGTGCAGGCTATATACAGGGGGTACCGGTACAGAGTCAATGTGGTGGCTATATACAGGGGGTACCGGTACAGAGTCAATGTGGAGGCTATATACAGGGGGTACCGGTACAGAGTCAATGTGGAGACTATATACAGGGGGTACCGGTACAGAGTCAATGTGGAGGCTATATACAGGGTGTTACGGTACAGAGTCAATGTGGAGGCTATATACAGGGTGTTACGGTACAGAGTCAATGTGGAGGCTATATACAGGGGGTACCGGTACAGAGTCAATGTGGAGACTATATACAGGGGGTACCGGTACAGAGTCAATGTGGAGGCTATATACAGGGGGTACCGGTACAGAGTCAATGTGGAAACTATATACAGGGTGTTACGGTACAGGGTCAATGTGTAGGCTATATACAGGGGGTATTGGTACAGAGTCAATGTGGAGGCTATATACAGGGGGTACCGATACAGAGTCAATGTGGAGGCTATATACAGGGGGATACCGGTACAGAGTCAATGTGGAGGCTATATACAGGGGGTACTGGTACAGAGTCAATGTGGAGGCTATATACAGGGTGTTACGGTACAGAGTCAATGTGGCGGCTATATACAGGGGGTACCGGTACAGAGTCAATGTGGAGGCTATATACAGGGGGTACCGGTACAGAGTCAATGTGGAGGCTATATACAGGGGGTACCGGTACAGAGTCAATGTGGAGACTATATACAGGGAGGTACCGGTACAGAGTCAATGTGGAGACTATATACAGGGGGTACCGGTACAGAGTCAATGTGGAGGCTATATACAGGGGGTACCGGTACAGAGTCAATGTGGAGGCTATATACAGGGGGGATCGGTACAGAGTCAATATGTCAATATGCGGGGGGTACTGGTGTCGAGGTAATTATGTACATGAAGGTGGAGTTATTAAAGCGGCTATGCATAGATAATAACAGAGAGTAGCAGCAGCGTGGGGGTGGGGGGGGGGGGTGCAAATAGTCTGGGTAGCCATTTGATTAGCTGTTCAGGAGTCTCCTGGCTTGGCGGTAGAATCTATTTAAGAGCCTCTTGGACCTAGACTTGACGCTCCGGTACCGCCTGCCATGTGGTAGCAGAGAGAACAGTCTGTGACTAGGGTGGCTGCAGTCTTTGACAATTTTTAGGGCCTTCCTTTGACACCGCCTGGTATAGAGGTCCTGGATGGCAGGAAGCTTGGCCCCGGTGATGTACTGGGCCGTACGTACTACCCTCTGTAGTGCCTTGCAGTCGGAGGCTGAGCAGCGGCACCACACGGTCAAGTCTCTGACCTCCTCCCTGTAGGCTGTCTCATTGTTGTCGGTGATCAGGCTGTGCCGTGCGGTCATGGGTGAACGGGGAGAACAGGAGGGGACTGAGCACACACCCCTGAGGGGCCCCCGTGTTGAGGATTAGTGTGGCGGATGTGCTGCTACATACCCTCACCACCTGGGGGCGGCCCGTCAGGAAGTCCAGGATCCAGTTGCATAGAGAGGTGTTTAGTCCCAGGCTCCTTAGCTTAGTGCTGAGCTTTGAGGAATTATTTTCAGATTGAACGTTAGCTAGCAGAACGGAAGGCAAGGGCATATTAGCCACTCGTCATCTGGTCCTCACAAGGCATCCTGATCTCTTTCCGCGAAACCTATGTTTTCCTCTACCAGCGATCTGTGCCTGGTCGGGTGTCTGTAGTATATCCCTCGTGTCCGACTCATTGAAGAAGAACTCCTCGTCCATTTTGAGGTGAAAAATCGTTGTTCTGATGTCCAGAAGCTCTTGTCGGTCATAAGAGACGGTAGCAGCAACATTACGTACAAAGCAAGTTACGAACAACGCAAAATAAACTAACTAAATAGCATGGTTGGTTAAGAGCCGATAAGGCTGCAGTCATCCTCTCCGGCGCCATCTCCATCTGGCTTAGAGGGTCTTTGGGTTAGAACGCCATATGTGGTGACTTTTTGTTTCCATCCTTATTTTGCAGGTAAGTTGACTGAGAACACATTCTCATTGACCTGGGGAATAGTTACAGTGGAGAGGAGGGGTGATAAATGAGCCAATTGGAATCTGAGGATGATTTAGGTGGCCAGATTGGGGAATTTAGCCAGGACTGTCACACCCTGACCTTAGAGATCCTTATTTATTCTCTATGTTTGGTTAGGTCAGGGTGTGACTTGGGTGGGAGAATCTATGTTTTCTATTTCTTTGTTGTTTTTTGGCTGAGTGTGGTTCCCAATCAGAGGCAGCTGTCTATCGTTGTCTCTGATTGAGGATCACATATAAGTTGTCATTTTCCGTTTGGGTTTTGTGAGGTGTTGTTTTCCATTTAGTATCTGTGCCTGACGGAACTGTTCGCTTTTGTTTTTTGTATTCGTTACTTTTGTTTGAGTGATTCTTGACAATAAAGATCGTGAACACTTTCCACTTTGGTCTCATTCCGACAACAGCCGTAACAAGGACACCAGGGTTAACACCCCTACTCTTACAAGTGGGATCTTTAGTGACCACAGAGAGTCAGGACACCCGTTTAACATCCCATCTGAAAGACGGCACCCTACACAGGGCAATGTCCCTAATCACTGCTCTGGAATATTATACTTTCTTATTTCTTGGGGGGGGACCAGAGTAAAGACCACCTCCTACTGGCCCTCCAACACCACTTCCAGCAGCATCTGGTCTCCCATCCAGGGACTGACCAGGAGCAACCCTGCTTAGCTTCAGAAGCTAGCAGTGGGATGCAGGGTGGTATGCTGCTGGCTTGGAGGAAACATGTTCAACAGGCCAATACAATGTCCAGGGAAACAGCCAATACAATGTCCAGGGAAACAGCCAATACAATGTCCAGGGAGTCAAGAGTGAAGTATGTTGTAGTGTTCAAAAACAGCAGGTACCATGACAATAATACGAGGAAGACTAAAGAATGAGAATGTGTTCTCAGTCAACGATGAGAATGTGTTCTCAGTCAACGATGAGAATGTGTTCTCAGTCAACGATGAGAATGTGTTCTCAGTCAACGATGAGAATGTGTTCTCAGTCAACGATGAGAATGTGTTCTCAGTCAACGATGAGAATGTGTTCTCAGTCAACGATGAGAATGTGTTCTCAGTCAACTTACCTGCAAAATAAGGATTCTAACCCAAAGACCCTCTAAGCCAATTGTTACAGCAAAACAATTCTGGATATCGGGCTCCCGAGTCGCACAGCGGTCTAAGACACTGCATCTCAGTGCAAGAGGTATCACTACAGTCCCTGGTTCAAACCCAGGCTGTATCACATCCGGATGTGATTGGGAGTCCTGTAGGGCGGCGTACAATTGGTCCAGCGTTGTCCAGGTTTGTCTGGGGTAGGCCGTCATTGTAAATAAGAATTTGTTCTTAACTGGCTTGCTTAGTAAAATCAAATTAAAAATCTCTGCATTCCCAGAATGCTAGGGATGTTCTGACAATGTTCCTTTTGTTTTTTATTAAATAAACAACATGAAGATGTATTGGGATTGTTCAGATATGTCAGTCAGACCAGACTAGACGAATGCGGAACCAAAACAAACTACATCATTGGGATGAGCTGTAGTATTGATCCAGTTGGCATGGGAAAGAGATGAGACTGTGAAAGATGACCTTGTAAGAGCTGTCAAGCCTGAACAAAATGTCTCCTACTTCAACCTTGATTTCAACCTACCGTAGCCAACAATAACAGGTGGAACCTCAGGTGGAGGGAAAACAATGATTATCAGTCTGGTTAAGTCCCTCCAGTGGTCAGCAGCATCGTAGGACCAATGTTTAGTCTTCCTCGTTGTCATGGTATCTGCTGTTTTCATGCCTGATCCCAGATCTGTTTGCGCTCTCTTGTCTCTCTCTTGTCTCTCTTGTCTCTCTTGTCTCTCTTGTCTCTCTTGTCTCTCTTGTCTCTCTTGTCTCTCTTGTCTCTCTTGTCTCTCGTTTCTCGTCTCTCTCGTCTCTCTCGTCTCTCTCGTCTCTCTCGTCTCTCTCGTCTCTCTCGTCTCTCTCGTCTCTCTTGTCTCTCTTGTCTCTCTTGTCTCTCGTCTCTCTTGTCTCTCTTGTCTCTCTTGTCTCTCTTGTCTCTCTTCTCTCTCTTCTCTCTCTTCTCTCTCTTGTCTCTCTTCTCTCTCTTGTCTCTCTTGTCTCTCTTGTCAACTCCTATGTACATTTTCCAATCTGGGGCCAGGCGAGCCGTTTTATATCAGCGGCAGAACCCAATTCAACATTGTCAATGAGACGTGGGGCCAGGCTAGAGTGTGTATTTAGTGCCACTGTGTATAGGGCAGAGGCACCACACAGCCATGAAAGTATGATGAAATGGGAGATGCTGATTATTGCTTGTCTCGATGTGTAAACCTCAGTTTGTTGTGCCACCAACAGCTGATGTATAAACGCTGTGGAAGAGAAGTCTGGGGAGGATACGTAAAACCAATGGAGCAACTAAACCTCGTCTCGGCCACGACGTCAACGCTTGCTCCCTATTCCCTATGTAGTGCACTACTTTTGACCAGGGCTCATAAAAGATGTCCGTACTTTGAGTTGATACTGTAATCAAGTCCTCCAATGAGATTTCTATAGACATCCCCCTCCGTCTAGTAACTGCCTTGCTGACTGTAATATCCTCAGTCTAGTAACTGCCTTGCTGACTGTAATATCCTCAGTCTAGTAACTGCCTTGCTGCTGACTGTAATATCCTCAGTCTAGTAACTGCCTTGCTGACTGTAATATCCTCAGTCTAGTAACTGCCTTGCTGCTGACTGTAATATCCTCAGTCTAGTAACTGCCTTGCTGCTGACTGTAATATCCTCAGTCTAGTTACTGCCTTGCTGCTGACTGTAATATCCTCAGTCTAGTAACTGCCTTGCTGACTGTAATATCCTCAGTCTAGTTACTGCCTTGCTGCTGACTGTAATATCCTCAGTCTAGTAACTGCCTTGCTGCTGACTGTAATATCCTCAGTCTAGTAACTGCCTTGCTGACTGTAATATCCTCAGTCTAGTAACTGCCTTGCTGCTGACTGTAATATCCTCATTCTAGTAACTGCCTTGCTGCTGACTGTAATATCCTCAGTCTAGTAACTGCCTTGCTGCTGACTGTAATATCCTCAGTCTAGTAACTGCCTTGCTGACTGTAATATCCTCAGTCTAGTAACTGCCTTGCTGACTGTAATATCCTCAGTCTAGTAACTGCCTTGCTGACTGTAATATCCTCAGTCTAGTAACTGCCTTGCTGACTGTAATATCCTCAGTCTAGTAACTGCCTTGCTGACTGTAATATCCTCAGTCTAGTTACTGCCTTGCTGACTGTAATATCCTCAGTCTAGTAACTGCCTTGCTGCTGACTGTAATATCCTCAGTCTAGTTACTGCCTTGCTGCTGACTGTAATATCCTCAGTCTAGTAACTGCCTTGCTGACTGTAATATCCTCAGTCTAGTAACTGCCTTGCTGCTGACTGTAATATCCTCAGTCTAGTAACTGCCTTGCTGCTGACTGTAATATCCTCAGTCTAGTAACTGCCTTGCTGACTGTAATATCCTCAGTCTAGTTACTGCCTTGCTGACTGTAATATCCTCAGTCTAGTAACTGCCTTGCTGCTGACTGTAATATCCTCAGTCTAGTTACTGCCTTGCTGCTGACTGTAATATCCTCAGTCTAGTTACTGCCTTGCTGCTGACTGTAATATCCTCAGTCTAGTAACTGCCTTGCTGACTGTAATATCCTCAGTCTAGTAACTGCCTTGCTGCTGACTGTAATATCCTCAGTCTAGTAACTGCCTTGCTGACTGTAATATCCTCAGTCTAGTTACTGCCTTGCTGACTGTAATATCCTCAGTCTAGTAACTGCCTTGCTGACTGTAATATCCTCAGTCTAGTAACTGCCTTGCTGACTGTAATATCCTCAGTCTAGTAACTGCCTTGCTGCTGACTGTAATATCCTCAGTCTAGTAACTGCCTTGCTGACTGTAATATCCTCAGTCTAGTAACTGCCTTGCTGACTGTAATATCCTCAGTCTAGTAACTGCCTTGCTGACTGTAATATCCTCAGTCTAGTAACTGCCTTGCTGCTGACTGTAATATCCTCAGTCTAGTAACTGCCTTGCTGACTGTAATATCCTCAGTCTAGTAACTGCCTTGCTGCTGACTGTAATATCCTCAGTCTAGTAACTGCCTTGCTGACTGTAATATCCTCAGTCTAGTAACTGCCTTGCTGCTGACTGTAATATCCTCAGTCTAGTAACTGCCTTGCTGCTGACTGTAATATCCTCAGTCTAGTAACTGCCTTGCTGCTGACTGTAATATCCTCAGTCTAGTAACTGCCTTGCTGACTGTAATATCCTCAGTCTAGTAACTGCCTTGCTGACTGTAATATCCTCAGTCTAGTAACTGCCTTGCTGACTATAATATCCTCAGTCTAGTAACTGCCTTGCTGCTGACTGTAATATCCTCAGTCTAGTAACTGCCTTGCTGACTGTAATATCCTCAGTCTAGTAACTGCCTTGCTGCTGACTGTAATATCCTCAGTCTAGTAACTGCCTTGCTGCTGACTGTAATATCCTCAGTCTAGTAACTGCCTTGCTGACTGTAATATCCTCAGTCTAGTTACTGCCTTGCTGACTGTAATATCCTCAGTCTAGTTACTGCCTTGCTGCTGACTGTAATATCCTCAGTCTAGTAACTGCCTTGCTGCTGACTGTAATATCCTCAGTCTAGTAACTGCCTTGCTGACTGTAATATCCTCAGTCTAGTAACTGCCTTGCTGCTGACTGTAATATCCTCAGTCTAGTAACTGCCTTGCTGCTGACTATAATATCCTCAGTCTAGTAACTGCCTTGCTGCTGACTGTAATATCCTCAGTCTAGTAACTGCCTTGCTGACTGTAATATCCTCAGTCTAGTTACTGCCTTGCTGCTGACTGTAATATCCTCAGTCTAGTAACTGCCTTGCTGACTATAATATCCTCAGTCTAGTAACTGCCTTGCTGACTGTAATATCCTCAGTCTAGTTACTGCCTTGCTGCTGACTGTAATATCCTCAGTCTAGTAACTGCCTTGCTGACTGTAATATCCTCAGTCTAGTAACTGCCTTGCTGCTGACTGTAATATCCTCAGTCTAGTAACTGCCTTGCTGCTGACTGTAATATCCTCAGTCTAGTAACTGCCTTGCTGCTGACTATAATATCCTCAGTCTAGTAACTGCCTTGCTGCTGACTGTAATATCCTCAGTCTAGTAACTGCCTTGCTGACTGTAATATCCTCAGTCTAGTTACTGCCTTGCTGACTGTAATATCCTCAGTCTAGTTACTGCCTTGCTGACTGTAATATCCTCAGTCTAGTAACTGCCTTGCTGCTGACTGTAATATCCTCAGTCTAGTAACTGCCTTGCTGACTGTAATATCCTCAGTCTAGTAACTGCCTTGCTGACTGTAATATCCTCAGTCTAGTTACTGCCTTGCTGACTGTAATATCCTCAGTCTAGTAACTGCCTTGCTGCTGACTGTAATATCCTCAGTCTAGTTACTGCCTTGCTGCTGACTGTAATATCCTCAGTCTAGTAACTGCCTTGCTGCTGACTGTAATATCCTCAGTCTAGTAACTGCCTTGCTGCTGACTGTAATATCCTCAGTCTAGTAACTGCCTTGCTGCTGACTGTAATATCCTCAGTCTAGTAACTGCCTTGCTGCTGACTGTAATATCCTCAGTCTAGTTACTGCCTTGCTGCTGACTGTAATATCCTCAGTCTAGTTACTGCCTTGCTGACTGTAATATCCTCAGTCTAGTAACTGCCTTGCTGCTGACTGTAATATCCTCAGTCTAGTTACTGCCTTGCTGACTGTAATATCCTCAGTCTAGTAACTGCCTTGCTGACTGTAATATCCTCAGTCTAGTTACTGCCTTGCTGCTGACTGTAATATCCTCAGTCTAGTAACTGCCTTGCTGCTGACTGTAATATCCTCAGTCTAGTAACTGCCTTGCTGCTGACTGTAATATCCTCAGTCTAGTAACTGCCTTGCTGACTGTAATATCCTCAGTCTAGTAACTGCCTTGCTGACTGTAATATCCTCAGTCTAGTAACTGCCTTGCTGACTGTAATATCCTCAGTCTAGTAACTGCCATGCTGACTGTAATATCCTCAGTCTAGTTACTGCCTTGCTGCTGACTGTAATATCCTCAGTCTAGTAACTGCCATGCTGACTGTAATATCCTCAGTCTAGTAACTGCCTTGCTGACTATAATATCCTCAGTCTAGTAACTGCCTTGCTGACTGTAATATCCTCAGTCTAGTAACTGCCTTGCTGACTATAATATCCTCAGTCTAGTAACTGCCATGCTGACTGTAATATCCTCAGTCTAGTAACTGCCTTGCTGACTGTAATATCCTCAGTCTAGTAACTGCCTTGCTGCTGACTGTAATATCCTCAGTCTAGTAACTGCCTTGCTGACTGTAATATCCTCAGTCTAGTTACTGCCTTGCTGCTGACTGTAATATCCTCAGTCTAGTTACTGCCTTGCTGACTATAATATCCTCAGTCTAGTAACTGCCTTGCTGCTGACTGTAATATCCTCAGTCTAGTAACTGCCTTGCTGACTGTAATATCCTCAGTCTAGTAACTGCCTTGCTGCTGACTGTAATATCCTCAGTCTAGTAACTGCCTTGCTGCTGACTGTAATATCCTCAGTCTAGTAACTGCCTTGCTGCTGACTGTAATATCCTCAGTCTAGTTACTGCCTTGCTGCTGACTGTAATATCCTCAGTCTAGTAACTGCCTTGCTGCTGACTGTAATATCCTCAGTCTAGTAACTGCCTTGCTGACTGTAATATCCTCAGTCTAGTAACTGCCTTGCTGACTGTAATATCCTCAGTCTAGTAACTGCCTTGCTGCTGACTGTAATATCCTCAGTCTAGTTACTGCCTTGCTGACTGTAATATCCTCAGTCTAGTAACTGCCTTGCTGACTGTAATATCCTCAGTCTAGTTACTGCCTTGCTGCTGACTGTAATATCCTCAGTCTAGTAACTGCCTTGCTGCTGACTGTAATATCCTCAGTCTAGTAACTGCCTTGCTGACTGTAATATCCTCAGTCTAGTTACTGCCTTGCTGCTGACTGTAATATCCTCAGTCTAGTAACTGCCATGCTGACTGTAATATCCTCAGTCTAGTAACTGCCTTGCTGACTATAATATCCTCAGTCTAGCAACTGCCTTGCTGACTGTAATATCCTCAGTCTAGTAACTGCCTTGCTGACTATAATATCCTCAGTCTAGTAACTGCCATGCTGACTGTAATATCCTCAGTCTAGTTACTGCCTTGCTGCTGACTGTAATATCCTCAGTCTAGTAACTGCCTTGCTGCTGACTGTAATATCCTCAGTCTAGTAACTGCCTTGCTGACTGTAATATCCTCAGTCTAGTAACTGCCTTGCTGCTGACTGTAATATCCTCAGTCTAGTAACTGCCTTGCTGACTGTAATATCCTCAGTCTAGTTACTGCCTTGCTGCTGACTGTAATATCCTCAGTCTAGTTACTGCCTTGCTGACTATAATATCCTCAGTCTAGTAACTGCCTTGCTGCTGACTGTAATATCCTCAGTCTAGTAACTGCCTTGCTGCTGACTGTAATATCCTCAGTCTAGTAACTGCCTTGCTGCTGACTGTAATATCCTCAGTCTAGTTACTGCCTTGCTGCTGACTGTAATATCCTCAGTCTAGTAACTGCCTTGCTGCTGACTGTAATATCCTCAGTCTAGTAACTGCCTTGCTGCTGACTGTAATATCCTCAGTCTAGTTACTGCCTTGCTGACTGTAATATCCTCAGTCTAGTTACTGCCTTGCTGCTGACTGTAATATCCTCAGTCTAGTAACTGCCTTGCTGCTGACTGTAATATCCTCAGTCTAGTAACTGCCTTGCTGACTGTAATATCCTCAGTCTAGTAACTGCCTTGCTGACTGTAATATCCTCAGTCTAGTAACTGCCTTGCTGACTGTAATATCCTCAGTCTAGTTACTGCCTTGCTGCTGACTGTAATATCCTCAGTCTAGTAACTGCCTTGCTGCTGACTGTAATATCCTCAGTCTAGTAACTGCCTTGCTGCTGACTGTAATATCCTCAGTCTAGTTACTGCCTTGCTGACTGTAATATCCTCAGTCTAGTAACTGCCTTGCTGCTGACTATAATAGCAATTATAGGTGTCTGTTGTTCAGCCACACCCAGGGGTGTGATACGCTTGACAAAGGAATACGGTTTGCCACAAATATTTGATAGAATGGCCTGTGGCCATGTAGATGAGGAGTTTCCTGGGTAGGACCGATTCAGGACGGTGTTAAATGACACCCTATTCCCTATATAGTGCACTACTTTGAACCAGGGCCCTATTGGACCCTATTCCCTATATAGTGCACTACTTTGGACCAGGACCGGTCGGACACTACGTAGGGAATAGAGTGCCTTTTGGAACGCTTGGAGAACATACGCCCACTCTCTCTTAGAACCGCGTTCACTGGGTGTGAAGACTTGACTGAGGAGGAATTAATGATTTTTGTGGTTTGGTTGTTTTTTTCACTCAATAAGAAGCATTTCTGAAAAATAGTTCCAGTAGTACGCTGGGTTTTCCTGTTGAGGAACTCCTACATCATCTATTATAGTATAACAGAGAAAGAGAGAGATTCGATTGTTTGTCTATAACACAACAGGTAGGTTTATAACAGAACAGGTAGGTTTATAACACAACAGGTAGGTTAATAACACAACAGGTGGGTTTATAACACAACAGGTAGGTTTATAACACAACAGGTAGGTTTATAACACAACAGGTAGGTTTATAACACAACAGGTAGGTTTATAACACAACAGGTAGGTTTATAACACAACAGGTAGGTTTATAACACAACAGGTAGGTTTATAACACAACAGGTAGGTTTATAACACAACAGGTAGGTTAATAACACAACAGGTAGGTTTATAACACAACAGGTAGGTTTATAACACAACAGGTAGGTTAATAACAGAACAGGTAGGTTAATAACACAACAGGTGGGTTTGTAACACAACAGGTAGGTTTATAACACAACAGGTAGGTTAATAACAGAACAGGTAGGTTAATAACACAACAGGTGGGTTTATAACACAACAGGTAGGTTTATAACACAACAGGTAGGTTTATAACACAACAGGTAGGTTTATAACACAACAGGTGGGTTAATAACACAACAGGTGGGTTTATAACACAACAGGTAGGTTTATAACACAACAGGTAGGTTAATAACACAACAGGTGGGTTTATAACACAACAGGTAGGTTTATAACACAACAGGTGGGTTAATAACACAACAGGTGGGTTTATAACACAACAGGTGGGTTTATAACACAACAGGTAGGTTAATAACACAACAGGTAGGTTAATAACACAACAGGTAGGTTTATAACACAACAGGTGGGTTTATAACACAACAGGTAGGTTTATAACACAACAGGTAGGTTTATAACACAACAGGTGGGTTTATAACACAACAGGTGGGTTTATAACACAACAGGTAGGTTTATAACACAACAGGTAGGTTTATAACACAACAGGTAGGTTTATAACACAACAGGTAGGTTTATAACACAACAGGTAGGTTTATAACACAACAGGTAGGTTTATAACACAACAGGTAGGTTAATAACAGAACAGGTAGGTTAATAACACAACAGGTGGGTTTATAACACAACAGGTAGGTTTATAACAGAACAGGTGGGTTTATAACACAACAGGTAGGTTTATAACACAACAGGTAGGTTTATAACACAACAGGTAGGTTTATAACACAACAGGTAGGTTAATAACAGAACAGGTAGGTTAATAACACAACAGGTGGGTTTATAACACAACAGGTAGGTTTATAACACAACAGGTAGGTTAATAACAGAACAGGTAGGTTAATAACACAACAGGTGGGTTTATAACACAACAGGTAGGTTTATAACACAACAGGTAGGTTAATAACACAACAGGTGGGTTTATAACACAACAGGTAGGTTTATAACACAACAGGTAGGTTAATAACACAACAGGTGGGTTTATAACACAACAGGTAGGTTTATAACACAACAGGTAGGTTAATAACACAACAGGTGGGTTTATAACACAACAGGTAGGTTTATAACACAACAGGTAGGTTAATAACACAACAGGTGGGTTTATAACACAACAGGTAGGTTTATAACACAACAGGTAGGTTAATAACACAACAGGTAGGTTTATAACACAACAGGTAGGTTTATAACACAACAGGTGGGTTTATAACACAACAGGTAGGTTTATAACACAACAGGTAGGTTTATAACACAACAGGTGGGTTTATAACACAACAGGTGGGTTTATAACACAACAGGTAGGTTTATAACAGAACAGGTAGGTTTATAACACAACAGGTAGGTTTATAACACAACAGGTAGGTTTATAACACAACAGGTAGGTTTATAACAGAACAGGTAGGTTTATAACACAACAGGTAGGTTTATAACACAACAGGTAGGTTAATAACAGAACAGGTAGGTGAATAACACAACAGGTAGGTTTATAACACAACAGGTAGGTTTATAACACAACAGGTAGGTTTATAACACAACAGGTAGGTTAATAACACAACAGGTAGGTTTATAACACAACAGGTAGGTTTATAACACAACAGGTAGGTTTATAACACAACAGGTAGGTTTATAACACAACAGGTAGGTTTATAACACAACAGGTAGGTTAATAACACAACAGGTAGGTTTATAACACAACAGGTAGGTTAATAACACAACAGGTAGGTTTATAACACAACAGGTAGGATTATAACACAACAGGTAGGTTAATAACAGAACAGGTAGGTTAATAACCCAACAGGTAGGTTATAACACAACAGGTAGGTTTATAACAGAACAGGTAGGTTTATAACACAACAGGTAGGTTTATAACACAACAGGTAGGTTTATAACACAACAGGTAGGTTTATAACACAACAGGTAGGTTTATAACACAACAGGTAGGTTTATAACACAACAGGTAGGTTAATAACACAACAGGTAGGTTTATAACACAACAGGTAGGTTTATAACACAACAGGTAGGTTAATAACACAACAGGTAGGTTAATAACACAACAGGTAGGGTTATAACACAACAGGTAGGTTTATAACACAACAGGTAGGTTAATAACACAACAGGTAGGTTAATAACACAACAGGTAGGTTTATAACACAACAGGTAGGTTAATAACACAACAGGTAGGGTTATAACACAACAGGTAGGTTTATAACAGAACAGGTGGGTTTATAACACAACAGGTAGGTTTATAACACAACAGGTGGGTTTATAACACAACAGGTAGGTTTATAACACAACAGGTAGGTTTATAACACAACAGGTAGGTTAATAACAGAACAGGTAGGTTTATAACACAACAGGTAGGTTAATAGAAAGAAATATAACCTGACATCTAACCAGACATATAACCTGACATCTAACCAGACATATAACCTGACATATAACCTGACATATAACCTGACATATAACCAGACATCTAACCTGACATCTAACCAGACATATAACCTGACATATAACCAGACATATAACCAGACATCTAACCTGACATCTAACCTGACATATAACCTGACATATAACCAGACATATAACCAGACATATAACCAGACATATAACCAGACATATAACCAGACATTTAGCCTGACATTTAGCCTGACATTTAGCCTGACATATAACCTGACATCTAACCTGACATATAACCTGACATCTAACCTGACATCTAACCTGACATCTAACCTGACATCTAACCTGACATCTAACCTGACATCTAACCTGACATCTAACCTGACATCTAACCTGACATCTAACCTGACATATAACCTGACATATAACCTGACATCTAACCTGACATATAACCTGACATCTAATCTGACATCTAACTGGCTGCAGTGACTGTAACTGGCTACAGTAACTGTAACTGGCTGCAGTGACTGTAACTGGCTGCAGTAACTGTAACTGTAACTGGCTACAGTGACTGTAACTGGCTGCAGTAACTGTAACTGTAACTGGCTACAGTGACTGTAACTGGCTGCAGTGACTGTAACTGGCTACAGTAACTGTAACTGGCTACAGTAACTGTAACTGGCTGCAGTAACTGTAACTGGCTACAGTAACTGTAACTGGCTGCAGTGACTGTAACTGGCTGCAGTAACTGTAACTGGCTACAGTAACTGTAACTGTAACTGGCTACAGTAACTGTAACTGGCTACAGTAACTGTAACTGGCTGCAGTAACTGTAACTGGCTGCAGTGACTGTAACTGTAACTGGCTACAGTAACTGTAACTGGCTACAGTAACTGTAACTGGCTACAGTGACTGTAACTGACTACAGTAACTGTAACTGGCTACAGTAACTGTAACTGGCTGCAGTGACTGTAACTGGCTGCAGTGACTGTAACTGTAACTGGCTACAGTGACTGTAACTGGCTACAGTAACTGTAACTGGCTACAGTAACTGTAACTGGCTACAGTAACTGTAACTGGCTACAGTGACTGTAACTGGCTACAGTAACTGTAACTGGCTACAGTAACTGTAACTGGCTACAGTAACTGTAACTGGCTGCAGTAACTGTAACTGGCTGCAGTAACTGTAACTGGCTGCAGTGACTGTAACTGGCTACAGTAACTGTAACTGGCTACAGTAACTGTAACTGGCTACAGTAACTAACTGGCTACAGTAACTAACTGGCTGCAGTAACTAACTGGCTGCAGTAACTAACTGGCTACAGTAACCAACTGGCTACAGTAATTGGCTACAGTAACTGTAACTGGCTACAGTAACTAACTGGCTGCAGTAATTAACTGGCTACAGTAACTGTAACTGGCTACAGTAACTGTAACTGGCTACAGTAACTGTAACTGGCTGCAGTGACTGTAACTGGCTACAGTAACTGGCTACAGTAACTGGCTACAGTAACTAACTGGCTACAGTAACTAACTGGCTGCAGTAACTAACTAGCTACAGTAACTGTAACTGGCTACAGTAACTAACTGGCTGCAGTAACTAACTGGCTACAGTAACTGTAACTGGCTACAGTAACTAACTGGCTGCAGTAACTAACTGGCTACAGTAACTGTAACTGGCTACAGTAACTAACTGGCTGCAGTAACTAACTGGCTACAGTAACTGTAACTGGCTACAGTAACTAACTGGCTACAGTAACTAACTGGCTGCAGTAACTAACTGGCTACAGTAACTGTAACTGGCTACAGTAACTGGCTACAGTAACTGGCTACAGTAACTGGCTACAGTAACTGTAACTGGCTGCAGTGACTGTAACTGGCTACAGTAACTAACTGGCTACAGTAACTAACTGGCTACAGTAACTGTAACTGGCTACAGTAACTAACTGGCTACAGTAACTAACTGGCTACAGTAACTAACTGGCTACAGTAACTAACTGGCTGCAGTAACTGGCTACAGTAACTGTAACTGGCTGCAGTGACTGTAACTGGCTACAGTAACTAACTGGCTACAGTAACTAACTGGCTACAGTAACTGTAACTGGCTACAGTAACTAACTGGCTACAGTAACTAACTGGCTACAGTAACTGCAACTGGCTACAGTAACTAACTGGCTACAGTAACTAACTGGCTACAGTAACTAACTGGCTGCAGTGACTGTAACTGGCTACAGTAACTAACTGGCTACAGTAACTAACTGGCTACAGTAACTGTAACTGGCTACAGTAACTAACTGGCTACAGTAACTAACTGGCTACAGTAACTGTAACTGGCTGCAGTGACTGTAACTGGCTACAGTAACTAACTGGCTACAGTAACTAACTGGCTACAGTAACTAACTGGCTACAGTAACCAACAGGCTACAGTAACTAACTGGCTACAGTAACTGGCTACAGTAACTAACTGGCTACAGTAACTAACTGGCTACAGTAACTGTAACTGGCTACAGTAACTAACTGGCTACAGTAACTAACTGGCTACAGTAACTAACTGGCTACAGTAACTAACTGGCTACAGTAACTGTAACTGGCTACAGTAACTAACTGGCTACAGTAACTAACTGGCTACAGTAACTGTAACTGGCTACAGTAACTAACTGGCTACAGTAACTAACTGGCTACAGTAACTAACTGGATACAGTAACTGGCTACAGTAACTAACTGGCTACAGTAACTAACTGGCTACAGTAACTGGCTACAGTAATGGTAACACAGCACTCCACCAACACACCTCATTGGTCCCAGTCTCTCTGATATTAATGAGCTTTTTGAAAGTGTTATCTCTGGTAATTCCTGGCGTACGTCCCAAATGGTGGGATTTTGGTCAAAAGTAGTGCACTATATAAGGAATAGGGCTCTGGTCTAAAGTAGTGCACTATATAGGGAATAGGGCTCTGGTCTATAGTAGTACCACTATATAGGGAATAGGGCTCTGGTCTATAGTAGTGCACTATATAGGGAATAGGGCTCTGGTCTAAAGTAGTGCACTATATAGGGAATAGGGCCCTGGTCTATAGTAGTGCACTATATAGGGAATAGGGCCCTGGTCTTTGGTAGTACACTATATAGGGACTAGGGTAGCATAGAGCTCTGGTCTAAAGTAGTGCACTATATAGGGAATAGGGCCCTGGTTTATAGTAGTGCACTATATAGGGAATAGGGCTCTGGTCTATAGTAGTGCACTATGTAGGGAATAGGGCTCTGGTCTATAGTAGTGCACTATGTAGGGAATAGGGCTCTGGTCTATAGTAGTACACTATATAGGGAATAGGGCCCTGGTTTATAGTAGTGCACTATATAGGGAATAGGGCTCTGGTCTATAGTAGTACACTATATAGGGAATAGGGTACCATTTGGGCGTTGTGGTAATTCCTCTCTGGTGTGGGTGGGTATTACTGTAATGGTATGTCAATACAGAGACATGGAAATGAATGTGTGAAAACATCAGAAATAGCTTCCGTAAGCAGTTAAGCTTCTCTGTTCCTTCAGGTCATTTAAAATAGCATGGATTTGGGCCTTTTAAAGTATTTATAGATAGATTATAACATATCCGGTGTTAAAAGCTGAAATCTAATTTCATGTTTAAAGTTCTGTCATTTTGTCTTGAAGATTTCACAGAAATAATAAGACAACTGTTTTGACCCAGTTTTTTTTTTGTTTGTCGTAAACTGACACCTGACATATTCTTGAGGTGGTCCATTACTGCCCAGGTGAGGGAGGTACCTGCTCAGGTATTGTATTTTGTGTCATATAGCTCAGAGTAAATGGAGCATGTCCTATAGCATGTGTTCATTTGGTTTGGGGCAACATATTAAATGTTCTCGCCAGGTAAAAGGGTAAATGGTGGTATCAAAATGACAGCCACAAAAAAAGTACTAATTTATACCTTTTGGGTCATCATGGACAAGATGATGAAATGTTTTTTGCCTACTAAATTTCGTTCCCAGCCCCCGTCCCCGCAGGAGGCCTTTTGACTTTTGGTAGGCCGTCATTGTAAATAAGAATTTGATCTTAATAACTGACTTGCCTAGTAAAATAAAGGTTCAATTAATTATTTAATATAATTCCTGATATAGTCTTTCCAGCAGTGTTTTTCCGCCCCCCAGCGGACAAAGACGGAATAACACCTTATTATCTTCACGAATCAGAGAAAGAGAAAATCTCTGCGAATCAGAGTTGAGAAAACATGTCACATGACCAACTGTAGTGAAGTCAAAGACAAATCTTTGAAGCCATTTCGGCCATTGTGGAAAGTGGAAAGGACCTCGCCAAGAAAGGACTAAATAAAGCATTGAAAGACAAGGAAAAGGGACAAGACAACAACTGTTAAATCTGCCAGTAACTCGCGATTGTAGAGATGGTCCAATCGTGCTCAGCTTACGGATGCAAAAACAGATATCATAAAGACAAAAGCATTTCATTTCACAAGTAAGTTGAACTCCGACATCACCACGGTCACTCTACAGACAACTATAGCCTTGTCTTGCTTACTATCTAGTCAGTTAGCTAGCTATTATCACAGCTTTTGAACAGTTGTTGAGAATCGCAAGATTCCCCATGACCGAGCCCAGTCGCGAACTAAGCTTCACGTAAAACGGGAAACGTGACAACGAAGTGATTTTGGAGGTATGGCAACTCGAGGCTACCCATGACCTAACTAGCTAGCTTCTGTTGACTTAGTTGTAGTTGGGTTAAACGCGTGGGAATAACTACTGATCAAGGCTATGTTAGTGTTGATTATAAATATTAGATTGCAATGTTATTGCTGCCACTCACTAGTATCTTGTGAACGTTTGCTGAGTTCCACGGTGCATCAGACTGGCGCTGCGTTCCACGGTGCATCAGACTGGCGCTGCGTTCCACGGTGCATCAGACTGGCGCTGCGTTCCACGGTGCATCAGACTGGCGCTGCGTTCCACGGTGCATCAGACTGGCCCTGAGTTCCACGGCGCATCAGACTGGCGCTGAGTTCCACGGCGCATCAGACTGGCGCCGCGTTCCACGGCGCATCAGACTGGCCCTGAGTTCCACGGCGCATCAGACTGGCGCTGAGTTCCACGGCGCATCAGACTGGCCCTGAGTTCCACGGCGCATCAGACTGGCGCTGAGTTCCACGGCGCATCAGACTGGCGCTGAGTTCCACGGCGGATCAGACTGGCGCCGCGTTCCACGGCGGATCAGACTGGCGCCGCGTTCCACGGCGGATCAGACTGGCGCTGCGTTCCACGGCGGATCAGACTGGCGCCGCGTTCCACGGTGCATCAGACTGGCGCCGAGTTCCACGGCGCATCAGATACAGTAGATACGGTGCATCAGACTGGCGCTGCGTTCCACGGTGCATCAGACTGGCGCCGCGTTCCACGGTGCATCAGACTGGCGCCGAGTTCCACGGTGCATCAGACTGGCCCTGAGTTCCACGGCGCATCAGACTGGCGCTGAGTTCCACGGCGCATCAGACTGGCGCTGCGTTCCACGGTGCATCAGACTGGCCCTGAGTTCCACGGCGCATCAGACTGGCGCTGAGTTCCACGGCGCATCAGACTGGCGCTGCGTTCCACGGCGCATCAGACTGGCCCTGAGTTCCACGGCGCATCAGACTGGCGCTGAGTTCCACGGCGCATCAGACTGGCGCCGCGTTCCACGGCGCATCAGACTGGCCCTGAGTTCCACGGCGCATCAGACTGGCGCTGAGTTCCACGGCGCATCAGACTGGCCCTGAGTTCCACGGCGCATCAGACTGGCGCCGAGTTCCACGGCGCATCAGACTGGCGCTGAGTTCCACGGCGCATCAGACTGGCGCTGAGTTCCACGGCGGATCAGACTGGCGCCGCGTTCCACGGCGGATCAGACTGGCGCCGCGTTCCACGGCGGATCAGACTGGCGCTGCGTTCCACGGCGCATCAGACCGCATCAGATACAGTAGATACGGTGCATCAGACTGGCGCCGCGTTCCACGGTGCATCAGACTGGCGCCGAGTTCCACGGCGCATCAGACTGGCGCTGCGTTCCACGGCGCATCAGACTGGCATCCCTAGTAGTTTACATTTAAGTCATTTAGCAGACGCTCTTATCCAGAGCGACTTACAAATTGGAAAGTTCATACATATTCATCCTGGTCCCCCCGTGGGGAATGAACCCACGACCCTGGCGTTGCAAGCGCCATGCTCTACCAACTGAGCCACACGGGACTTAGTAGTTGGTGCTAAGGTTAGCTACTGCAACAGTGACTAGCTACTGGACTGTCAACCCAGTAACTACGTAACAGTACACGATAACAGTATTTGTGAACCTTAAGAGTTTTTTGTTGTTGTGTGTTTTGATACTGTAATGCATCAATACTTTTGTCGGTGTATTGCAGGTTCCCGCTAGCACGGCCAGACGTGTGTGTAAAATGGGTCGCAGCAATGAGGAGAAACAACTTTAAACCTACCAGATACAGTAATATCTGCTCTCAGCATTTCACCAAAGACTGCTTCAAACCAGAGTGTAACAACAGAGTCCTGAAGGAGAATGCTGTGCCTTCACTATTCTGTTTCAGTAAACTACAAGTCAAGGTAAAACACACACACACACACACACACACCTTCACTATTCTGTTTCAGTAAACTACAAGTCAAGGTAAAACAGACACACACACACCACACACACCACACACACCACACACACACACACACACACACACACACACACACACACACACACACCTTCACTCTTCTGTTTCAGTAAACTACAAGTCAAGGTAAAACACACACACACACACACACACACACACACACACACACACACCTTCACTATTCTGTTTCAGTAAACTACAAGTCAAGGTAAAACAGACACACACCACACACAGACACACACACACACACACCTTCACTCTTCTGTTTCAGTAAACTACAAGTCAAGGTAAAACACACACACACACACACACACACACACACACACACACACCTTCACTATTCTGTTTCAGTAAACTACAAGTGAAGGTAAAACACACACACACACACACACACCTTCACTATTCTGTTTCAGTAAACTACAAGTCAAGGTAAAACACACACACACACACACACCACACACACCTTCACTCTTCTGTTTCAGTAAACTACAAGTCAAGGTAAAACACACACACACACACACACACACACACCACACACGCCTTCACTCTTCTGTTTCAGTAAACTACAAGTCAAGGTAAAACACCCACACACACACACACACACACACACACACACACACACCTTCACTATTCTGTTTCAGTAAACTACAAGTCAAGGTAAAACACACACCACACACACACACACACACACACACACCACACACACCTTCACTCTTCTGTTTCAGTAAACTACAAGTCAAGGTAAAACACCCACACACACACCACACACACACACACACACCACACACGCCTTCACTCTTCTGTTTCAGTAAACTACAAGTCAAGGTAAAACACACACACACCACACACACCACACACACACACACACACACACCACACACGCCTTCACTCTTCTGTTTCAGTAAACTACAAGTCAAGGTAAAACACCCACACACACACCACACACACAAGGATGTATCATTTTCCTGTGGAACCTATAGCCTGGTCTCAGATCTGTTTTGTACGGTCTTGCCAATGCCTTTTGGTTTGTTGTCACACCTATCACGTCTGGTGTTACAATTGTGCATGACAACTTATTAGGTCATTGTCAAGACAGAGAACACATCTGGCACCAGGCTGGGGTATGTATACCAAACTATCAAACATTTAAATTATTTTAGATTTTGTACTTTTAATTATTATTTTTCATAGGCAGAGTCCTTGGCAGACCCGTTCCCTCCAGAGATGGACTTCCCTCTGACCCTCCCCTCCCTCCCCCTCTCTGACACAGAGGAGCCCCAGCAGGAGATACAGACAGAGACTCGTCACACTGTAGACCCCCTACCCCTAGTAGAGAACCTTCCCCACAGCATGTCCATCTCCTGCGACCACAACTACACCGTAGAGGACACGGTTCAGCAGAAGAAGAGGATTGAGCAGCTGGAGGAACAGCTGGACAAGCTGAGGAAGAAGTTAAAGACCGTGCAGCAGAAGTGTCGGAGGCAGGAGAGACAGTTGAAGAGGTTTAAGGCTATCGGAGAGTTCCAGAGGGTGAACAGGGACCCGGCGCTAGGGGAGGGATATGTCATTCTACCCAAACAGCTTTACGATGCGCTCAAAGGGATTGAGCCCGTAGAGGGCCCGTGAGATTTCAAATACACCTAGCCTGGGTGCCAGTCTTTGTGTTATGGAGTTGGCAGGTCTGGGACCAGGCTTTAATAGGCCAGGCTATGGACTCTGTGTTTTCTCTGCGTCTGCCTTCAGTGTATTGGGGTTGTCCCAGGTTTATCAGTCCCTGCTTTAAAAGGGTCCGTGTGAGGACTCCCACATCACCTCTCCCAATAGAGGTGTAGCGGATGGCTAAGCGATCTCTACTAGCCTTACTGACACCTACGACACCTGTCGTCCTGTATCCAGAGATGTCTTGTCTAGGGTCCGTGGTATTGATGAGGTTGTGTCATTGTGGAGGGGTGTTTGTGACCCGGGTCGGGTGGGTTTTCCACAGACAACCAACTACACATTTCTTTTGTAGCTTTTTAATATTTCATTTTACTTCAAGCTGTAAACTTAAGGTTAATTAAAAGGTTAAAGGGCAAATCCCTCAAGTACAATAACTCTCTTATTTGAAGGGTTGCTTTTAGTGTGGTGGAGGGATGAACACTTGTACTGTATGTCATTGTTTAGTATGTTAGTCAATTTATGTCTACTCTTGGGACAAAAAATGGAATGATAAAATGGAAGGTTTGTAAATGGCCGGCACTTTTCTCTTTTATTTTTTACTGTAATATGAAATCATGTGACCCAACTGGTTGTCAGTCAGCTGTCTGTCACTTTAAACTATTGTTGCTGCTGGGCAATCAACAACCTTGCATTAGAGCTAAATGTTTAATGTTTTTCATGAATATTGCTAGCAGCAACAACATTTTGGACAAGGGATCCTTGGAACAGTTGAGGGTGGAATGTAATATTCACACACAATTTCTGCTCTTAAAACCCTTTAGCACATCATGGGTCTGGGAGGATCACATGGATGTTGGTATCCACAGTTTACATTTACATTTTAGTCATTTAGCAGACGCTCTTATCCAGAGCGACTTACAGTAGAGTGCATACATTTTATTACATTTTACATACTGAGACAAGGATATCCCTACCGGCCAAACCCTCCCTAACCCGGACGACGCTATGCCAATTGTGCGTCGCCCCACGGACCTCCCGGTTGCGGCCGGCTGCGACAGAGCGCGAACCCAGCCCAGCCTGGGCGCGAACCCAGAGACTCTGGTGGCGCAGCTAGCACTGCGATGCAGTGCCCTAGACCCCTGCCCCACCCGGGAGGCCGCAGTTATCCATAAATGATTTTTTTTTTTTTTTATAAACTCAATTCTTCTTGTATTCCCCCAAAAATTCTGTTTTTGACCATAAATGTAATTTAAAACTGAACGGCAAAATGTGTTGAGTCGCAGGGAATTTTTTTTTTTTAAACGGCACAATGTTATTTCCCAGAGCCCGAGACTTGATTAGTTGGGACTTTAATTGCAGAAGTCATAGTTAAAACTGCTTGGGATGATTAGTTTTAATGCACTGTTAAGTAGGAGATTTATTATGAGGGGATCCCTTAGCAACCCTTGATATAGGGGTCCATGTAAGATGCACCCAATGGCGTTGTCAAGGTGAAGTATCTCCTAGTTACAGATCTAGGATCAGCTTCCTCCTCCTCCAATCCTAACCTTAACTATTAGTGGTTAAAAAATCCAAAACTGACCCAAGATCCGTCTAGAAGCAACTTCCCCCCCCCCCCCCTACTCCGGTAAAGAATTGTATCTCTTGTATTTCTGTTGAAAAGACCAAGTGGAAAGGGCTGTTATTGAGTGTTATGATCATATTTAAAGCTATAAGGGAAACTAGACCTTGAATTAACATAGTTACCTTACTGTGTGTGCGACCCAGTTTGGTTCAGAAAAATGTTTCTCGTTACATTTTGATCTTATTTCTTTGGTTTTCTAAATGATCTGTGTCCCAATTCAAGTCTCTTTATGACCAAATTCTTATTTTAAATAGCTTGGTGAGGCTTGATTTTTAACAGGAGGCCACATGGTCAAAGTCCCAACGACTGTTAAGTTATCAATTTGATTTCTTTCTGTGTTGGCACATACTTTTAAGTCATAACTGACCATCTCAGCTTCAACCCCCCCCCCCAAAGTACTGTATTGCCTGTTTGCAATAGATGCAGTAGAGGTCAATCGAACTCGACCTAAACAATGGATTTGCATTGGAAACGCGTGGGGGGGGGGAAGATCCTGAGTCGTCCCCATGCCTCTCCCCAGCTTCTGCATGTTATGCTACGAAATCAGCCAAATATATCTAAAATCGGACTTGAGTGACCACATTGTGGGCCAGTTACAATAGATTAATAATTTGCCTAATCGGATTTCAGTAATATCCACTTTGTTACAGCAGATGTGTTGAATTTTGCGCCAAACTGAACGTCTGGGTTCCATTGTGGGATCTTTAATGTTGTCGGTAAAATGACACCTACGACACCTGTCGTCCTGTATCCAGAGATGTCTTGTCTAGGGTCCGTGGTATTGATGAGGTTGTGTCATTGTGGAGGGGTGTTTGTGACCCGGGTCGGGTGGGTTTTCCACAGACAACCAACTACACATTTCTTTTGTAGCTTTTTAATATTTCATTTTACTTCAAGCTGTAAACTTAAGGTTAATTAAAAGGTTAAAGGGCAAATCCCTCAAGTACAATAACTCTCTTATTTGAAGGGTTGCTTTTAGTGTGGTGGAGGGATGAACACTTGTACTGTATGTCATTGTTTAGTATGTTAGTCAATTTATGTCTACTCTTGGGACAAAAAATGGAATGATAAAATGGAAGGTTTGTAAATGGCCGGCACTTTTCTCTTTTATTTTTTACTGTAATATGAAATCATGTGACCCAACTGGTTGTCAGTCAGCTGTCTGTCACTTTAAACTATTGTTGCTGCTGGGCAATCAACAACCTTGCATTAGAGCTAAATGTTTAATGTTTTTCATGAATATTGCTAGCAGCAACAACATTTTGGACAAGGGATCCTTGGAACAGTTGAGGGTGGAATGTAATATTCACACACAATTTCTGCTCTTAAAACCCTTTAGCACATCATGGGTCTGGGAGGATCACATGGATGTTGGTATCCACAGTTTACATTTACATTTTAGTCATTTAGCAGACGCTCTTATCCAGAGCGACTTACAGTAGAGTGCATACATTTTATTACATTTTACATACTGAGACAAGGATATCCCTACCGGCCAAACCCTCCCTAACCCGGACGACGCTATGCCAATTGTGCGTCGCCCCACGGACCTCCCGGTTGCGGCCGGCTGCGACAGAGCGCGAACCCAGCCCAGCCTGGGCGCGAACCCAGAGACTCTGGTGGCGCAGCTAGCACTGCGATGCAGTGCCCTAGACCCCTGCCCCACCCGGGAGGCCGCAGTTATCCATAAATGATTTTTTTTTTTTTTTATAAACTCAATTCTTCTTGTATTCCCCCAAAAATTCTGTTTTTGACCATAAATGTAATTTAAAACTGAACGGCAAAATGTGTTGAGTCGCAGGGAATTTTTTTTTTTTAAACGGCACAATGTTATTTCCCAGAGCCCGAGACTTGATTAGTTGGGACTTTAATTGCAGAAGTCATAGTTAAAACTGCTTGGGATGATTAGTTTTAATGCACTGTTAAGTAGGAGATTTATTATGAGGGGATCCCTTAGCAACCCTTGATATAGGGGTCCATGTAAGATGCACCCAATGGCGTTGTCAAGGTGAAGTATCTCCTAGTTACAGATCTAGGATCAGCTTCCTCCTCCTCCAATCCTAACCTTAACTATTAGTGGTTAAAAAATCCAAAACTGACCCAAGATCCGTCTAGAAGCAACTTCCCCCCCCCCCCCTACTCCGGTAAAGAATTGTATCTCTTGTATTTCTGTTGAAAAGACCAAGTGGAAAGGGCTGTTATTGAGTGTTATGATCATATTTAAAGCTATAAGGGAAACTAGACCTTGAATTAACATAGTTACCTTACTGTGTGTGCGACCCAGTTTGGTTCAGAAAAATGTTTCTCGTTACATTTTGATCTTATTTCTTTGGTTTTCTAAATGATCTGTGTCCCAATTCAAGTCTCTTTATGACCAAATTCTTATTTTAAATAGCTTGGTGAGGCTTGATTTTTAACAGGAGGCCACATGGTCAAAGTCCCAACGACTGTTAAGTTATCAATTTGATTTCTTTCTGTGTTGGCACATACTTTTAAGTCATAACTGACCATCTCAGCTTCAACCCCCCCCCCCAAAGTACTGTATTGCCTGTTTGCAATAGATGCAGTAGAGGTCAATCGAACTCGACCTAAACAATGGATTTGCATTGGAAACGCGTGGGGGGGGGGAAGATCCTGAGTCGTCCCCATGCCTCTCCCCAGCTTCTGCATGTTATGCTACGAAATCAGCCAAATATATCTAAAATCGGACTTGAGTGACCACATTGTGGGCCAGTTACAATAGATTAATAATTTGCCTAATCGGATTTCAGTAATATCCACTTTGTTACAGCAGATGTGTTGAATTTTGCGCCAAACTGAACGTCTGGGTTCCATTGACTACTTTACTGATAAATTCACCTCTGAAGGTGAAACGTTCTGAAATCCTGCTCTGATTTATCATCCAAAGGGTCCCAGAGATAACATGAAGTGTCGTTTTGTTAGATAAACCCTGTATCTGTTGTAAAATGTAGCTACTAACCTTGTGCAACAGCAAGTCTTTTCCTTTTGGACAAAAATTATAAGAATATTCTGAGTTATGAAAACTGGTTGTTTTTGCAAATGTTGAACTTATAATATGGCTACTAATACTGGAAAAGCTAGTTCGCTCATACTTCAAGTTATCTGTCTGTCAAGTAAACTTTGCACATACACTGCCATCTTGTGGGCACCATCGGAATTACAACCAGAGTGATGGCTAGAACTGGGACCTTTCTCTTGCATTTCAAAGATGGTGGTAGAAAAATAACATTTGGTTTTTTTTCTTTGTATTTTCTTCTACCAGATCTATTGTGTTATATTATCCTACAATCAATTCACATTTCCACAAACTTCAAAGTGTTTCCTTTCAAATGGTACCAAGAATATGCATATCCTTGCTTCAGGGCCTGAGCTACAGCTAGTTCGATTTGGGTATGTCATTTTAGGTGATTTTTTTTTTTTTAAAGGGGCTAATCGCTAAGAAATTTCTAAGGCTGATTTACAGTCTGTCTATCGACGTGTCAGATGATTGTCGTAGTGACGTCATGAACATTCTGTTGTCTGTTTTCCTCGTGAAGAAGTATAAACGCAAAACGACAGCCTCAGCATGACAGCAGCAGCCCTGTGCTCCGCCTACTTTCTCTACTTCAACACCCATAAGCCCGTCCATTTAAAAAGTACTCCAGTAAATGTCAACCAGGCAACATTTCTAAACAATAGCTAGATTTCCACCCAATTGGCGACAGATTTTCATGCGAATATTCAAAAATGTGCATAAATAAAATATTCACATTTTCCCACCAGTAGTGTTTCCACCAAACTGACTTGTTGCACACAAAAAGCTGTGCGTGATGAGAGAGTGCACACAAAATATACTTTTTCACTTAAATGTTCATTTTACCGAATGAAAATCTATGGTTCAATGTGTTTCCATCGCATGTTCAACTCTGCCGATAGTTTTGTCAAAAGAATCTTTTGCGTTTAAATAGTAAGTGTGCCTATTCTGGTTTTGGCATGGGCGCTCTAGCCAGCGGGGTAGGCTCGTCTACACGAGATTATGGATAAAAACGAGAATATGTTTACTTGTCAAACGGCAGTCAAGCATCGATCATCGTGTCACCAGAATAAGACCCTCGATATTTATTGGAACGGTGCATCAAGATCACTGTGTCCTTTCGCTGTGAAGGTCTTCATACTAGATTTAATCTGTAGCCTAATCGACTACATGGTTACCGAGTCGTAGTGAGAGGATCACACTTCATCATCGAGACTCCACGTTTACTTCGATATGATGGTTATTCCAACGGCATCATTCATTTTACCGACAACATTAAAGATCCCACCATGTCGAACGAACAAAGGACCTGTCGGCATTTATAAAACTTCCTGTTTCCATCACAGCTGTCTTGATTCGGATTTTATTTTTATGAGTTCACTCGCATAAAAACTGGACGGAAAGTGGGTTTAGTGTTTTGGTTCGTTGCTAGCTAGCTGGCTAGCCAGTTCAAATAGCCAGAGTATAGCTGACAATGTCTTAACTTTAGCTACTTTTGATTCATTATTACAGGGAAATAACATTATTTACAAGGTAATGGCGAGTTTACAGAAAAAAAAATGTTTTAAAAACCAAAGTGTAAACCGAAATAAAAGTAGGTCATTCTGTATGAGAGTTGTTGAACTCCTGCATCTTGTCTCAGGTTGATTCGATCTGGTTGCAATGTATGCTAGATCCAATAATATGGTCGGAGGTGCCATACGCAATAGCGGAGCCACCGGAGGCACGCCGGGGCCAGATTAAGCTCCATATTGTATCGCCATGCGCCTCTCACATGTTGTAACCTGTGCGGACGGCTCCGTATAGTTCCACATTGACAGGATTGGTTTACAGTAGGTGAGTGCGGGAGGTCCTGTATAAACACAAACTCACTTCATTGACAACATCCTTCACAGCATCTCTGACCTATCGGGGAAGCGCAGGAAGTATGAATGCCCTGACAGGAAGTATGAATGCCCTTGACAGGAAGCATGAGTGCTGTTTGAATGTTAAATGACGAGACAGAGGCATTGATGCGAGTAACCAGTCTTGTTCAGGACATTACTATACATCTGGGTATCTCAAACACACCGGTAAAAGACATGAGTTGCAGTAATTAACATTTACCACCAGATGGCAACACTGTGCCATCTTACACCCATAACATCTTCCCTTTAATAAAATAGGACAGGAGCTGTCAATTCACTCACAAAACAATCCTAGTAATAATTTCCAACATGAACAGTTTAGTATTTATTTATTTTATCTGGTAACAACAACACATTTTGATACTTTCTTCACTTTTATCTCTGTCTGTCAACAATCCCTGATGGGAAACGTACAGATTAAGTATTTTTGGTGGCTGGGACAGACGCCCGCAGCGTGAAAAGACGGGGCTTGTCTGCGAGGGGTTCCCGCACAGGCTTGTCACCTGACTGTCTAAGGGGAGTATTGATGGACTAGGGAGCGTCTGACCTGACTCTTCGCCCAGTGCCTCAGGCCCCATGTGACCTGTGATCACCTGGCTCTTCGCCCAGTGCCTCAGGCCCCATGTGACTTGACCTGTGATCACCTGGCTCATCGCCCAGTGCCTCAGGCCCCATGTGACTTGAACAGGGGTTCCCCTGGCTCTTCGCCCAGTGCCTCAGGCCCCAGGCCCCATGTGACTTACTAGGGTTCCGTCTTTTGTCATGCGACCCCTTTGACCATCAGGGTTCTGAGTAGGTGCTGGCTCAGCGATCCGAAGGTCAACCCTGTTGCGACGGTACAGTGATCCATTCACTTCGACCAAGTAGGAGTGTGGTGCCACTTTCTGTACACAGGATCCGAGTCTCCAGAGGCCCGTCCGGTCCCCTGGTAGTGGCTTAATTCGCACCGTTTCACCCACCCTGAGCTCAGGTAAGTCTTTTGCTGATTTGTCGTAGATGAACTTGGAGACCTGTCTTCTGTGACGTAGCTTCACCAGCACGCCTGTCACCACACATGGCTCCAGGAGAGTGCTGGCTACTGGCAGAGCTGCTTTTAAGCGCCGTGCCATGAGGCGCTGGGCCGGGCTGCTATCCATGCCTTCTGTCGGGGTATTGAGCCACTGCAGGATTGCTTTCCAGGTCTTTGCCCTCTCGCAGAGCCTTTTTGCAGAGGTTCTTTGCGATTTTTACTGCGGACTCCGCCTTCCCATTAGCTTTTGGGTGTCGTGGTGATGAAGTGACGTGCTCGAATTCCCATTCTGCAGCAAATTTTTAGAACTCAACTCCAGAGAATTGGGGTCCATTGTCTGAAATAACCCTATCTGGCTGGCTATAGCGGGCAAACTGAGCCTTGCAGTGTTTGATCATTGTCTCTGCTGAGAGGTTGGGGAGGAGGTCAATCTCCCAGAAGTCTGAGTAATGATCGACTACCAGCAGAAAGTCTTTGCCACTGTGCTGGAAGAGATCTAGACTTACTATCTGCCAGGGGCGCATCGGTAGCTCGTGGGACATCATCGTCTCTCTCTGTTGCTCAATGGCATATTCATTGCAGGTTGTGCATTTACTGACATAGTCTTTGAATTCACTCTGCATTCCTGGCCAATACAGTGTGTCACGTGCTTGTCTGTAACAGGCCTCACCTCCTATGTGACTTGAGTGCACGCGCGCCAACATCTCAGGGCGCTGAGACCGGGGAATAACGACTCTCTGACCCTTGAATATTACTCCGTTTTGAACACTGAGCTCCTCTTTGACTGGCCAATATTCTCTGACGGCTAAAGCAGTTTCTTCCTTGCAGTCGGGCCAGCCCATCATAATCACAGACCTCAATGCCTGAAGTTGCTCGTCCCTGTCTGTGTGCTGTCTGATTTGTATAAGGCGCTGGTCCGTAACATTGAGGTAGTCAGCCTGGTTGATGTGTTCAACATCCACTTGCTCTGTTTGTAAGCTGCACACTGCGTGTTGTTCGTGCATGGGAGCGTGTGTGAGTGCCTGATGCAGTAGCCCTGCTGAGCGTGTCACTCACATACATCTCTGGCCCTGGCTTATACACCACCTTGAGGTTGTAGTTTTGTAGGGCCAGTAGCATGCTCTGCAGTCGTTTTGGGGGCATTCAGAAGAGTCTGGCTGAATATAGCAATAAGGGGCTTGTGATCTGTCTCTGCGGTAATGTTGTCGCGCCCGTACAGGTAGTGGTGGCAACGTTGGCATGCAAACACAATGCACTCCTTCTCTATCTGGGCATAGTTCTGCTCTGTTGGGGTGAGTGCCCTAGAGGCGAATGCCACAGGCTGGCTCTCCTGCATGAGGCAACAGCCAAGTCCATACTGGCTTGAGTCACTCTGAATCGTGACAGGTTTTGACACATTGTAGTATCGCAGTACAGGTGTCTGGGTGACCAGTTGTTTTATTTCCCTCACCGCTGCGTCATGTTTTGGTAGCCAATGCCAGATGGTGTCCTTGTCCATGAACCCTCCTTAGTGGCTCACACACTTCAGAGAGCCGCGGTAGGAAGTTGGCCAGGTAGGTGATGAATCCAACGAAGCGCTGCACTCCCTTCACGTCAGATGTGGTGGGGCATTTCCAAGACAGCCTTCACTTTTTCAGGATCCACCTTCAATCCGGTGGAGGACAAGATGCGCCCATGAAAGCGGACCTCTGGCACTTTAAACTGAAGCTTTTTTATGCTTAGCCTTAGCTTGACCTGTCTGCATCTGACCATCAGGGCCAGCAGCTTGGCGTCATGGTCACATTCTGCCTCCTCATCAATGTCCCCACAGCCCACTATGAGGATGTCATCTGCTATGGGTTCCACGCCACTGAGTCCCATCAACAGCTCGTGCTGTTTCCGCTGATACACCTCTGGAGCCACGGAGACACCAAACGGAAGCTTCAACCACCTCTTCCTGCCCCAGGGTGTCCAAAAGGTGGTCATGTAGCTGCTGGGCTCGTCGAGCTTGCACTGCAGGAAGGCATCTCTGGCATCCACGAGCGTGAAGACTCTGGCCTTTGGGAGCTTGTAAAGAACATCCTCCAACGTGGGCATAATGTAATGTGAACGTCGCAGCGCCCGGGTGAGGTGTTTAGGATCAATGCATATCCGTAGCTTGTCTGGTTTCTTGACGATAACCATATTACTTATCCAGTCTGTAGGCTCGTTGACGGATATGATGTGGCCATCTGCTTCGTATTTGTCAAGCTGAGCCTTCGTAGCTGCTTTCATGGCTACTGGTACATTGCGGGGTGCACACTGGACAGGCTGGATTGCTGTGTCTCAGCTCAAAGTGGACTTTGCCGGGAACTGACTCGAACGGTGCGTTGAAGACATCATGGTACTTGCTTAGGAGTGTCTCCTTGCTCAGGGGCCCAGCCTCGACTTTGTCTATAATGTTAAGATCAGCTGGGATGGTAAAGTTAATAAGTCCAAGGCGCTTGCATGTAGAACCTGACAGTAATGGCTGTTGACTAGCCTCAACTATTTCAAACTCAAGGGTGTGTTTCTGGCCACGTAAAACACACTCTGTCACAAACAGGCCTAAAGAGGTCATGAACTGGCCTGAATACAGTTTCAGCTTGGTGCTACTCTGTGTGAGTTTTGTCTCTGGGCGCGAGCCTCCTTTTATCTTTAAGACTCATAACGTTGCATATGCCCAAACAGCTGAAAAAAAAACCTTGACGAAGTTCCAAAACGAACAAGAACGTCACAAAATGTCATCATAATAATATGTACAAACTGTTCCGAACTGTTTCAGTGGGGAAGCATGAGGACGACTGGTGTAATTCTCCTATCTTATCTGATGTCCTGTGTGAACTAAAGTATGCTCCCTCTAATTCTCAGATCGCTCTCTCTCTCTCTCTCCCCTCCCGGAGGACCTGAGCACTAGGTCCATGCTTCAGGACTACCTGGCCTGATGACTCCTGGCTGTCGCCGTCACCAGTCCACCTGGTCTTTCTGCTGCTCCAGTTTCTGCTGTTCTGCCTGCGACTATGGAACCCTGACCTGTTCACCAGACGTGCTAGCTTGTCCCAGACCTGCTGTTTTTGACCCTCTCTGCTTCTCTCCCCCCCTCTCTCTCTCACTTTGAGCTCGTCGAGCTCCGACGGGGAAACATTAGTTTTGAATGGTCATCCAACTCGGAATCTCTGACCTATTTCTAGAGCTTCGACTTTCCGACCTAAAGATCACCGAACGCATGATTCAACCTCGTTTTCCCCGAGTTCCCAGTTGTCTTGAAAGCGCCATAAACGGGCCTTTAGAGATCTCGACTATGATTATGACGTAACGCCCCCGTCTTTCTCGTTCCCATCACAGTTAGGCCAAAACTGTTCATGATAAATGTAATACTCAAAACACTCGAACAAAATAACAAAGAGAAGGGGAAAACCAAAACAGTCCTGTCAGGTGCAGACACTAAACAGAAAACAACTACCCACAAAAACCCAAACGAAAAAGGATAACTTATATATGATATCCCAATCAGAGACAACGATAGACAGCTGCCTCTGATTGGGAACTACACCAACATAGAAATAAAGAAACTAGAATGCCCACCCTAGTCACACCCTGGCCAAAATAGAGAATAAAAACCTCTCTATGGCTAAAAAAAAAAAAACACGGCCCGTTATATTCAGAGGGGGTCCTACAACGCATTGAGCTCTCTCCAAGTCTCCAAGTCCGGAAGTGAATATCACGTAGCGCGAAATTTCAGTCACTGATTAATAACATTTGCCCTTTTCTATTTCAAGACTGAAAAATATAATAACATAATGTCGTAGACAGAGCTAGCCGTTACCGTCCCTTAACGCTCAATGACAGATTCAATGGCTGGAGCATAGTGTATATGACTGAATGATTAGCTAATACATATTTAAGAAATTATGAATAATAAGCATATGCTTTTTACCTGATAATAGACTACTAATAATAATATAACAACTTCAAATACCGACCTAGTAATGTTAAGTAGCCTCGGTTTAACTTAGCTGAACTTCAATTGGGGGAATTCAGCAGAGTTCTCTGAGACATTTTTACAACTCATTGAAACTCTGAAAATAAATACATGGGCAAATGTTACCAAACATGATAATAATAGGCCTGCATTATGGTAGGCAGCTAATTATTAAATTACACTTTCCATCCTTACCTTAGAATGTCTCTGCGCTGATCGAGTCAGACAACACTAGCTAGCCAATGGGAGCGTAGTAGAACGTTCATCTGAATAACGGGGCGTGACTTTGGTTTAACTGTGTTGGTAAAACTCAGATTAAAACTCCCATTAGACAGCTCTGCAAGCGTTACAATGTCAAAATAAGTTTGTTACTCACCAAATATGAAGTTTCGCGGAGCAACTATCTTCATTTACTTCCATTACAGCCGGCATGTACTTCCAAAAAAGGTCAAAATAAAAAATGCACAACCAACCGGGGAAAAGAAATACCTATTCTGCACCTCCAATCACTCATGACTGCTACGCAGGTCTGAGGTCGACAACGTCTCAACGCACTGGTGATGCTGACGAGGTGCACAATGTCAAGTAATCACAGAATATAATTCTGATTTTGTCACCAGATGACTTTGTAAAATAGTGTTTCTCTAGTTTCAGCACGAGATGGCACTGTTGTTAAAACACAAGTACAGTAGGCCATGTAAATTAGTTTGTAACGAGACCCTTTTTTTAAGCGCGTGGTTGTTAAAGCTGTAATGAATTCAATAAAAAAAAAAAAATAGCCGATATTGCAATTCAACTTATACATGTAAATTAGTAACCTGTTTGGCTTTCGTCACTTATTATAAACGCGACATCGGGTTGTATCCTCAGTGGCCCCCACACGGTCCTCCTCGGCGTTGCTATTGGTCCGTGTAATTCCACACGGCTTTTCCTCCCTGGCTGTGGGAAGGACGAGCGGGATACAGGCATTTGTGTGTGGGAACTGTAGTCGAACGACGGCCGGAGAAGCATATGGTTGGATTTAGCTAAAGTCCAGGTAAGGACGATACGGTCAAACAATTATATAAAGTCATAGTTTATGTTTTTAAATAGCACTTTAAAGGGTATTGAATGAATGCAGTTGTACTCTGGTCATTCAAGTATAACGTTACTTTGTTGCGTTGCTTGTTTCAACGAAAGTTTCTGCCCTTTGATGTTGCAAGGTTTCAACTTTCAATAGCTGTTTACGATTTGGGTAGGTTAAAACTGTGTTCCGTTTCTTTTCAGTTTCATTATGTATTGCCTCGATTTATTCATACATTTGCGAGTTTGTTTTGCTGTAATTTTCGCCTTTCAGTGGCCCACATTTTTTTCTCCCTTCTCATTTTCTGGGGTATCCAATCGAGAGAAAGAACAGTGCCTAAATCTGATAACATTCTTATCCTATGGATTTGAACACCTGTACATTTCTATTGGCCTCTTATTCAAGCCCGTGTTGAAATTAATACACAGTGGCGTTTTTTTCCAAATTAATGTTCAACCTAAATAATAAATAAATGAAGTAAATTGTTTCAGTGCATGCAGGGTATTTTATTGTACACTAATGGCAAAGAAGAAAGTTGCCTACTGGTCATTTTACTACAAAGGACCAATAATTCAGACTATTGAGCACATTGAGTATAATGACAGCTGGATGAAAAGCATAAATTACCACCCCTGACTACGGATAGAGGGGGATTGAATGATTCACACAGCCTGCCTTACTAACATGCACAGTATATACCAGGCTACATGCACAGTATAAACCAGGCTACATGCACAGTATATACCAGGCTACATGCGCAGTATATACCAGGCTACATGCACAGTATATACCAGGCTACATGCACAGTATAAACCAGGCTACATGCACAGTATATACCAGGCTACATGCACAGTATAAACCAGGCTACATGCACAGTATAAACCAGGCTACATGCACAGTATAAACCAGGCTACATGCACAGTATATACCAGGCTACATGCACAGTATAAACCAGGCTACATGCACAGTATAAACCAGGCTACATGCACAGTATAAACCAGGCTACATGCACAGTATATACCAGGCTACATGCACAGTATATACCAGGCTACATGCACAGTATAAACCAGGCTACATGCACAGTATAAACCAGGCTACATGCACAGTATAAACCAGGCTACATGCACAGTATAAACCAGGCTACATGCACAGTATATACCAGGCTACATGCACAGTATATACCAGGCTACATGCACAGTATAAACCAGGCTACATGCACAGTACAAACCAGGCTACATGCACAGTACATACCAGGCTATAGTACACAGTATATACCAGGCTATAGTACACAGTATATACCAGGCTATAGTACACAGTATATACCAGGCTATAGTACACAGTATATACCAGGCTACATGCACAGTACAAACCAGGCTACATGCACAGTATAAACCAGGCTACATGCACAGTATAAACCAGGCTACATGCACAGTATAAACCAGGCTACATGCACAGTTTAAACCAGGCTACATGCACAGTATAAACCAGGCTACATGCACAGTACAAACCAGGCTACATGCACAATATAAACCAGGCTACATGCACAGTATAAACCAGGCTACATGCACAGTATATACCAGGCTATAGTACACAGTATATACCAGGCTATAGTACACAGTATATACCAGGCTATAGTACACAGTATATACCAGGCTATAGTACACAGTATATACCAGGCTATAGTACACAGTATATACCAGGCTACATGCACAGTATAAACCAGGCTACATGCACAGTACAAACCAGGCTACATGCACAGTACAAACCAGGCTACATGCACAGTATATACCAGGCTACATGCACAGTATAAACCAGGCTACATGCACAGTACAAACCAGGCTACATGCACAGTACAAACCAGGCTACATGCACAGTATAAACCAGGCTACATGCACAGTATAAACCAGTCTACATGCACAGTATAAACCAGGCTACATGCACAGTATAAACCAGGCTACATGCACAGTACAAACCAGGCTACATGCACAATATAAACCAGGCTACATGCACAGTATAAACCAGGCTACATGCACAGTATATACCAGGCTACATGCACAGTACAAACCAGGCTACATGCACAGTACAAACCAGGCTACATGCACAGTACAAACCAGGCTACATGCACAGTATTTACCAGGCTACATGCACAGTATAAACCAGGCTACATGCACAGTGCTCTCATTGACCAATTTATAATCTACCAATTTTAGTTTGAATTAAGAATTAGAATTGTGTCCCTTAAGTTTTCTTCCCTCGTGCCTAAGAAGAAGTAGCGTGTGGATTGGTTAGGGATGGAATTTACATTTACATTTAAGTCATTTAGCAGACGCTCTTATCCAGAGCGACTTACAAATTGGTGCATTCACCTTATGATATCCAGTGGAACAGCCACTTTACAATAGTGCATCTAAATCTTTTAAGGGGGGGGGGGGGGGGGGGTTAGAAGGATTACTTTATCCTATCCTAGGTATTCCTGGTAGACTATATCCATGTATAGTCCCCCCATTGGGAGAGTTTACTACTCATAAGGCTGTATATATCAGTGTACTGTTGCACCTCCCTCTGTACTGTTGTACCTCCCTCTGTACTGTTGTACCTCCCTCTGTACTGTTGTACCTCCCTCTGTTGTACCTCCCTCTGTTGTACCTCCCTCTGTTGTACCTCCCTCTGTTGTACCTCCCTCTGTTGTACCTCCCTCTGTTGTACCTCCCTCTGTACTGTTGTACCTCCCTCTGTTGTACCTCTCTCTGTACTGTTGTACCTCCCTCTGTACTGTTGTACCTCCCTCTGTACTGTTGTACCTCCCTCTGTACTGTTGTACCTCCCTCTGTACTGTTGTACCTCCCTCTGTTGTACCTCCCTCTGTACTGTTGTACCTCCCTCTGTACTGTTGTACCTCCCTCTGTACTGTTGTACCTCTCTCTGTACTGTTGTACCTCCCTCTGTTGTACCTCCCTCTGTTGTACCTCCCTCTGTTGTACCTCCCTCTGTTGTACCTCCCTCTGTTGTACCTCCCTCTGTTGTACCTCCCTCTGTACTGTTGTACCTCCCTCTGTACTGTTGCACCTCCCTCTGTACTGTTGTACCTCCCTCTGTTGTACCTCCCTCTGTTGTACCTCCCTCTGTACTGTTGTACCTCCCTCTGTACTGTTGCACCTCCCTCTGTACTGTTGTACCTCCCTCTGTACTGTTGTACCTCCCTCTGTACTGTTGTACCTCCCTCTGTACTGTTGTACCTCCCTCTGTTGTACCTCCCTCTGTACTGTTGTACCTCCCTCTGTACTGTTGTACCTCCCTCTGTACTGTTGTACCTCCCTCTGTACTGTTGTACCTCCCTCTGTTGTACCTCCCTCTGTACTGTTGCACCTCCCTCTGTACTGTTGTACCTCCCTCTGTACTGTTGTACCTCCCTCTGTACTGTTGTACCTCCCTCTGTACTGTTGTACCTCCCTCTGTACTGTTGTACCTCCCTCTGTACTGTTGTACCTCCCTCTGTACTGTTGTACCTCCCTCTGTACTGTTGTACCTCTCTCTGTACTGTTGTACCTCTCTCTGTACTGTTGTACCTCTCTCTGTACTGTTGTACCTCCCTCTGTTGTACCTCCCTCTGTTGTACCTCCCTCTGTTGTACCTCCCTCTGTTGTACCTCCCTCTGTTGTACCTCCCTCTGTTGTACCTCCCTCTGTTGTACCTCCCTCTGTACTGTTGTACCTCCCTCTGTACTGTTGCACCTCCCTCTGTACTGTTGTACCTCCCTCTGTACTGTTGTACCTCCCTCTGTACTGTTGTACCTCCCTCTGTACTGTTGTACCTCCCTCTGTACTGTTGTACCTCCCTCTGTACTGTTGTACCTCCCTCTGTACTGTTGTACCTCCCTCTGTACTGTTGTACCTCCCTCTGTACTGTTGTACCTCCCTCTGTACTGTTGTACCTCCCTCTGTTATACCTCCCTCTGTACTGTTGTACCTCCCTCTGTTGTACCTCTCTCTGTACTGTTGTACCTCCCTCTGTACTGTTGTACCTCCCTCTGTTGTACCTCTCTCTGTACTGTTGTACCTCCCTCTGTACTGTTGTACCTCCCTCTGTTGTACCTCTCTCTGTATTGTTGTACCTCCCTCTGTTGTACCTCCCTCTGTTGTACCTCCCTCTGTACTGTTGTACCTCCCTCTGTACTGTTGTACCTCCCTCTGTTGTACCTCTCTCTGTACTGTTGTACCTCCCTCTGTTGCACCTCCCTCTGTACTGTTGTACCTCCCTCTGTACTGTTGTACCTCCCTCTGTACTGTTGTACCTCCCTCTGTACTGTTGTACCTCCCTCTGTTGTACCTCCCTCTGTTGTACCTCCCTCTGTACTGTTGTACCTCCCTCTGTACTGTTGTACCTCCCTCTGTTGTACCTCTCTCTGTACTGTTGTACCTCCCTCTGTACTGTTGTACCTCCCTCTGTACTGTTGTACCTCCCTCTGTACTGTTGTACCTCCCTCTGTTGTACCTCCCTCTGTTGTACCTCCCTCTGTACTGTTGTACCTCCCTCTGTTGTACCTCTCTCTGTACTGTTGTACCTCCCTCTGTACTGTTGTACCTCCCTCTGTTGTACCTCCCTCTGTACTGTTGTACCTCTCTCTGTACTGTTGTACCTCCCTCTGTATTGTTGTACCTCTCTCTGTACTGTTGTATAAAAGCTGCTGACTAACTGATGTTGTTCTCAGCCTGCTGTCATTGTTGGTTACATCTCAAAGTCCTGTTATGTAATAACTCCTCTGTTCCTACCATGTATTCTAACTCTCATTCTAACACTTTCTCTTTCAATCTGAAACGAAAAACCTGAAACATTGGCCCTGGAGCATACTCCTCCGTGATCATCCTACCCCTGTCCTAACGTGCTCCTACCCCTGTCCAAAGGGTCCCCCCAGACCTGTCCTAACGTGCTCCTACCCCTGTCCTAACGTGCTCCTACCCCTGTCCAATGGGTCCCCCCAGACCTGTCCTAACGTGCTCCTACCCCTGTCCTAACGTGCCCCTCCCCCTGTCCTAACGTGCCCCTCCCCCTGTCCTAACGTGCTCCTACCCCTGTCCTAACGTGCTCCTACCCCTGTCCTAACGTGCTCCTACCCCTGTCCTAACGTGCTCCTACCCCTGTCCTAACGTGCCCCTACCCCTGTCCTAACGTGCTCCTACCCCTGTCCTAACGTGCCCCTCCCCCTGTCCTAACGTGCCCCTCCCCCTGTCCTAACGTGCCCCTCCCCCTGTCCTAACGTGCCCCTCCCCCTGTCCTAACGTGCCCCTCCCCCTGTCCTAACGTGCTCCTACCCCTGTCCTAACGTGCCCCTCCCCCTGTCCTAACGTGCCCCTCCCCCTGTCCTAACGTGCCCCTCCCCCTGTCCTAACGTGCCCCTCCCCCTGTCCTAACGTGCCCCTCCCCCTGTCCTAACGTGCCCCTCCCCCTGTCCTAACGTGCCCCTCCCCCTGTCCTAACGTGCTCCCAGCCCTGTCCTAACGTGCTCCCAGCCCTGTCCTAACGTGAAAGGACGTGTCATTCTCGTCCCTAACTGATGCCCTATGGGGCAGGAAGACGTGTCATTCTCCTCCCTAACTGATGCCCTATGGGGCAGGAAGACGTGTCATTCTCCTCCCTAACTGATGCCCTATGGGGCAGGAAGACGCGTCATTCTCCTCCCTAACTGATGCCCTATGGGGCAGGAAGACGTGTCATTCTCCTCCCTAACTGATGCCCTATGGGGCAGGAAGACGTGTCATTCTCCTCCCTAACTGATGCCCTATGGGGCAGGAAGACGTGTCATTCTCCTCCCTAACTGATGCCCTATGGGGCAGGAAGACGTGTCATTCTCCTCCCTAACTGATGCCCTATGGGGCAGGAAGACGTGTCATTCTCCTCCCTAACTGATGCCCTATGGGGCAGGAAGACGTGTCATTCTCCTCCCTAACTGATGCCCTATGGGGCAGGAAGACGTGTCATTCTCCTCCCTAACTGATGCCCTATGGGGCAGGAAGACGTGTCATTCTCCTCCCTAACTGATGCCCTATGGGGCAGGAAGACGTGTCATTCTCCTCCCTAACTGATGCCCTATGGGGCATGAAGACGTGTCATTCTCCTCCCTAACTGATGCCCTATGGGGCAGGAAGACGCGTCATTCTCCTCCCTAACTGATGCCCTATGGGGCAGGAAGACGTGTCATTCTCCTCCCTAACTGATGCCCTATGGGGCAGGAAGACGTGTCATTCTCCTCCCTAACTGATGCCCTATGGGGCAGGAAGACGTGTCATTCTCCTCCCTAACTGATGCCCTATGGGGCAGGAAGACGTGTCATTCTCCTCCCTAACTGATGCCCTATGGGGCAGGAAGACGTGTCATTCTCCTCCCTAACTGATGCCCTATGGGGCATGAAGACGTGTCATTCTCCTCCCTAACTGATGCCCTATGGGGCAGGAAGACGTGTCATTCTCCTCCCTAACTGATGCCCTATGGGGCAGGAAGACGCGTCATTCTCCTCCCTAACTGATGCCCTATGGGGCAGGAAGACGTGTCATTCTCCTCCCTAACTGATGCCCTATGGGGCAGGAAGACGTGTCATTCTCCTCCCTAACTGATGCCCTATGGGGCAGGAAGACGTGTCATTCTCCTCCCTAACTGATGCCCTATGGGGCAGGAAGACGTGTCATTCTCCTCCCTAACTGATGCCCTATGGGGCAGGAAGACGTGTCATTCTCCTCCCTAACTGATGCCCTATGGGGCAGGAAGACGTGTCATTCTCCTCCCTAACTGATGCCCTATGGGGCAGGAAGACGTGTCATTCTCCTCCCTAACTGATGCCCTATGGGGCAGGAAGACGTGTCATTCTCCTCCCTAACTGATGCCCTATGGGGCATGAAGACGTGTCATTCTCCTCCCTAACTGATGCCCTATGGGGCAGGAAGACGCGTCATTCTCCTCCCTAACTGATGCCCTATGGGGCAGGAAGACGTGTCATTCTCCTCCCTAACTGATGCCCTATGGGGCAGGAAGACGTGTCATTCTCCTCCCTAACTGATGCCCTATGGGGCAGGAAGACGTGTCATTCTCCTCCCTAACTGATGCCCTATGGGGCAGGAAGACGTGTCATTCTCCTCCCTAACTGATGCCCTATGGGGCAGGAGGACGTGTCATTCTCCTCCCTAACTGATGCCCTATGGGGCAGGAAGACGTGTCATTCTCCTTCCTAACTGATGCCCTATGGGGCAGGAAGACGTGTCATTCTCCTCCCTAACTGATGCCCTATGGGGCAGGAAGACGTGTCATTCTCCTCCCTAACTGATGCCCTATGGGGCATGAAGACGTGTCATTCTCCTCCCTAACTGATGCCCTATGGGGCAGGAAGACGCGTCATTCTCCTCCCTAACTGATGCCCTATGGGGCAGGAAGACGCGTCATTCTCCTCCCTAACTGATGCCCTATGGGGCAGGAAGACGCGTCATTCTCCTCCCTAACTGATGCCCTATGGGGCAGGAAGACGTGTCATTCTCCTCCCTAACTGATGCCCTATGGGGCAGGAAGACGTGTCATTCTCCTCCCTAACTGATGCCCTATGGGGCATGAAGACGTGTCATTCTCCTCCCTAACTGATGCCCTATGGGGCAGGAAGACGTGTCATTCTCCTCCCTAACTGATGCCCTATGGGGCAGGAAGACGCGTCATTCTCCTCCCTAACTGATGCCCTATGGGGCAGGAAGACGTGTCATTCTCCTCCCTAACTGATGCCCTATGGGGCATGAAGACGTGTCATTCTCCTCCCTAACTGATGCCCTATGGGGCAGGAAGACGTGTCATTCTCCTCCCTAACTGATGCCCTATGGGGCAGGAAGACGTGTCATTCTCCTCCCTAACTGATGCCCTATGGGGCAGGAAGACGTGTCATTCTCCTCCCTAACTGATGCCCTATGGGGCAGGAAGACGTGTCATTCTCCTCCCTAACTGATGCCCTATGGGGCAGGAAGACGTGTCATTCTCCTCCCTAACTGATGCCCTATGGGGCATGAAGACGTGTCATTCTCCTCCCTAACTGATGCCCTATGGGGCATGAAGACGTGTCATTCTCCTCCCTAACTGATGCCCTATGGGGCAGGAAGACGTGTCATTCTCCTCCCTAACTGATGCCCTATGGGGCAGGAAGACGCGTCATTCTCCTCCCTAACTGATGCCCTATGGGGCAGGAAGACGCGTCATTCTCCTCCCTAACTGATGCCCTATGGGGCAGGAAGACGTGTCATTCTCCTCCCTAACTGATGCCCTATGGGGCAGGAAGACGTGTCATTCTCCTCCCTAACTGATGCCCTATGGGGCAGGAAGACGTGTCATTCTCCTCCCTAACTGATGCCCTATGGGGCATGAAGACGTGTCATTCTCCTCCCTAACTGATGCCCTATGGGGCAGGAAGACGCGTCATTCTCCTCCCTAACTGATGCCCTATGGGGCAGGAAGACGTGTCATTCTCCTCCCTAACTGATGCCCTATGGGGCAGGAAGACGTGTCATTCTCCTCCCTAACTGATGCCCTATGGGGCAGGAAGACGTGTCATTCTCCTCCCTAACTGATGCCCTATGGGGCAGGAAGACGTGTCATTCTCCTCCCTAACTGATGCCCTATGGGGCATGAAGACGTGTCATTCTCCTCCCTAACTGATGCCCTATGGGGCAGGAAGACGTGTCATTCTCCTCCCTAACTGATGCCCTATGGGGCAGGAAGACGCGTCATTCTCCTCCCTAACTGATGCCCTATGGGGCAGGAAGACGTGTCATTCTCCTCCCTAACTGATGCCCTATGGGGCAGGAAGACGTGTCATTCTCCTCCCTAACTGATGCCCTATGGGGCAGGAAGACGTGTCATTCTCCTCCCTAACTGATGCCCTATGGGGCAGGAAGACGTGTCATTCTCCTCCCTAACTGATGCCCTATGGGGCAGGAAGACGTGTCATTCTCCTCCCTAACTGATGCCCTATGGGGCAGGAAGACGTGTCATTCTCCTCCCTAACTGATGCCCTATGGGGCAGGAAGACGTGTCATTCTCCTCCCTAACTGATGCCATATGGGGCAGGAAGACGTGTCATTCTCCTCCCTAACTGATGCCCTATGGGGCAGGAAGACGTGTCATTCTCCTCCCTAACTGATGCCCTATGGGGCATGAAGACGTGTCATTCTCCTCCCTAACTGATGCCCTATGGGGCAGGAAGACGCGTCATTCTCCTCCCTAACTGATGCCCTATGGGGCAGGAAGACGTGTCATTCTCCTCCCTAACTGATGCCCTATGGAACAGGAAGACGCGTCATTCTCCTCCCTAACTGATGCCCTATGGGGCAGGAAGACGTGTCATTCTCCTCCCTAACTGATGCCCTATGGGGCAGGAAGACGTGTCATTCTCCTCCCTAACTGATGCCCTATGGGGCATGAAGACGTGTCATTCTCCTCCCTAACTGATGCCCTATGGGGCAGGAAGACGCGTCATTCTCCTCCCTAACTGATGCCCTATGGGGCAGGAAGACGCGTCATTCTCCTCCCTAACTGATGCCCTATGGGGCAGGAAGACGTGTCATTCTCCTCCCTAACTGATGCCCTATGGGGCATGAAGACTTGTCATTCTCCTCCCTAACTGATGCCCTATGGGGCAGGAAGACGTGTCATTCTCCTCCCTAACTGATGCCCTATGGGGCAGGAAGACGTGTCATTCTCCTCCCTAACTGATGCCCTATGGGGCAGGAAGACGTGTCATTCTCCTCCCTAACTGATGCCCTATGGGGCAGGAAGACGTGTCATTCTCCTCCCTAACTGATGCCCTATGGGGCAGGAAGACGTGTCATTCTCCTCCCTAACTGATGCCCTATGGGGCATGAAGACGTGTCATTCTCCTCCCTAACTGATGCCCTATGGGGCATGAAGACGTGTCATTCTCCTCCCTAACTGATGCCCTATGGGGCAGGAAGACGTGTCATTCTCCTCCCTAACTGATGCCCTATGGGGCAGGAAGACGCGTCATTCTCCTCCCTAACTGATGCCCTATGGGGCAGGAAGACGTGTCATTCTCCTCCCTAACTGATGCCCTATGGGGCAGGAAGACGTGTCATTCTCCTCCCTAACTGATGCCCTATGGGGCAGGAAGACGTGTCATTCTCCTCCCTAACTGATGCCCTATGGGGCAGGAAGACGTGTCATTCTCCTCCCTAACTGATGCCCTATGGGGCATGAAGACGCGTCATTCTCCTCCCTAACTGATGCCCTATGGGGCAGGAAGACGCGTCATTCTCCTCCCTAACTGATGCCCTATGGGGCAGGAAGACGTGTCATTCTCCTCCCTAACTGATGCCCTATGGGGCAGGAAGACGTGTCATTCTCCTCCCTAACTGATGCCCTATGGGGCAGGAAGACGTGTCATTCTCCTCCCTAACTGATGCCCTATGGGGCATGAAGACGTGTCATTCTCCTCCCTAACTGATGCCCTATGGGGCAGGAAGACGTGTCATTCTCCTCCCTAACTGATGCCCTATGGGGCAGGAAGACGCGTCATTCTCCTCCCTAACTGATGCCCTATGGGGCAGGAAGACGTGTCATTCTCCTCCCTAACTGATGCCCTATGGGGCAGGAAGACGTGTCATTCTCCTCCCTAACTGATGCCCTATGGGGCAGGAAGACGTGTCATTCTCCTCCCTAACTGATGCCCTATGGGGCAGGAAGACGTGTCATTCTCCTCCCTAACTGATGCCCTATGGGGCAGGAAGACGTGTCATTCTCCTCCCTAACTGATGCCCTATGGGGCAGGAAGACGTGTCATTCTCCTCCCTAACTGATGCCCTATGGGGCAGGAAGACGTGTCATTCTCCTCCCTAACTGATGCCCTATGGGGCAGGAAGACGTGTCATTCTCCTCCCTAACTGATGCCCTATGGGGCATGAAGACGTGTCATTCTCCTCCCTAACTGATGCCCTATGGGGCATGAAGACGTGTCATTCTCCTCCCTAACTGATGCCCTATGGGGCAGGAAGACGTGTCTGGCAAATCACTCACATTCGTAGGCTCTCCTCTCTTTCTTTGCCTTTTCATGCGTTGCATTGGTACGCTGGATACGTATGTTCTTTCATCTTAGCCACATATTCAACAATACAGGACTGGAAATTCATGCATTTCCTCATAGCAGATCAGACATGGAGAACACCTAGACTCTCCTCCCCTTAAAAAACACCACTATCTGAAAGTACCTGCAGTTCGGAGAGTAACTAACTATTGATAATGTGCCAAGTTGTATAAATGCCAAAGTGAGACGAAAAAAACCTGGTCACTACAGTGACTAGACCTGCCTTGTATTCCACTTCAACAGTGATTTGTTTGAATAAGACGTGTGTTGAAGGTCTCAGGGGAAAGGAATGTGTGAGAACGGATTGGTTTCACTCAGCCAAGCACAGAGTGGCAGGTAACCTAGTGGTTAGAGTGGAGGGGCGGCAGGTAGCCTAGTGGTTAGAGTGGAGGGGCGGCAGGTAGCCTAGTGGTTAGAGTGGAGGGGCGGCAGGTAGCCTAGTGGTTAGAGTGGAGGGGCGGCAGGTAGCCTAGTGGTTAGAGTGGAGGGGCGGCAGGTAGCCTAGTGGTTAGAGTGGAGGGGCGGCAGGTAGCCTAGTGGTTAGAGTGGAGGGGCGGCAGGTAGCCTAGTGGTTAGAGTGGAGGGGCGGCAGGTAGCCTAGTGGCTAGAGTGGAGGGGCGGCAGGTAGCCTAGTGGTTAGAGTGGATGGGAGGGGAGGCAGGTAGCCTGGTGGTTAGAGTGGAGGGGCGGCAGGTAGCCTAGTGGTTAGAGTGGAGGGGCGGCAGGTAGCCTAGTGGTTAGAGTGGAGGGGCGGCAATTAGCCTAGTGGTTAGAGTGGAGGGGCGGCAGGTAGCCTAGTGGTTAGAGTGGAGGGGCGGCAGGTAGCCTAGTGGTTAGAGTGGAGGGGCGGCAGGTAGCCTAGTGGTTAGAGTGGAGGGGCGGCAGGTAGCCTAGTGGTTAGAGTGGAGGGGCGGCAGGTAGCCTAGTGGTTAGAGTGGAGGGGCGGCAGGTAGCCTAGTGGTTAGAGTGGAGGGGCGGCAGGTAGCCTAGTGGTTAGAGTGGAGGGGCGGCAGGTAGCCTAGTGGTTAGAGTGGAGGGGCGGCAGGTAGCCTAGTGGTTAGAGTGGAGGGGCGGCAGGTAGCCTAGTGGTTAGAGCGTTGGACTAGTAACCGAAAGGTTGCAAGATCGAATCCCCGAGCTGACAAGGTACAACATCTGTCGTTCTGCCCCCTGAACAAGGCAGTTAACCCACTGGTCCGAGGCCGGCATTGAAAATAAGAATTAGTTCTTAACTGACTTGCCTAGTTCAGTTAAAGGTAAAAGAGACAGTTACATGGTTGTACAGATGCATTCAACATGGACTCTGTGGTGTGTATATATATGACTGATTCAAGCTTATATCAGACACTCTCACATCTTTATTAGAGTTATTTGAAAGATATGCATAATGGGTGCTATAACACCTCTGAGTCATAATGAGTGCTATAAGTCATAATGAGTGCTATAAGTCATAATGAGGGCTATAACCTCCCTATAAGTCATAATGAGGGCTATAACCTCCCTATAAGTCATAATGGGTGCTATAACATTGCAATGAGTCATAATGGGTGCTATAACCTCCCTATAAGTCATAATGAGGGCTATAACCTCCCTATAAGTCATAATAGGTGCTATAACATTGCAATGAGTCATAATGGGTGCTATAACACCTCTATGAGTCATAATGGGTGCTATAACATTGCAATGAGTCATAATGGGTGCTATAACCTCCCTATAAGTCATAATGGGTGCTATAGCACCTCTATGAGTCATAATGGGGGCTATAACATTGCTATAAGTCATAATGAGTGCTATAACACCTTTATGAGTCATAATGGGTGCTATAACACCTATATGAGTCATAATGGGTGCTATAACACCTATATGAGTCATAATGGGTGCTATAACACCTCTATGAGTCATAATGGGTGCTATAACACCTATATGAGTCATAATGGGTGCTATAACATTGCTATGAGTCATAATGGGTGCTATAACACATATATGAGTCATAATGGGTGCTATAACACCTCTATGAGTCATAATGGGTGCTATAACACCTCTATGAGTCATAATGGGTGCTATAACACCTATATGAGTCATAATGGGTGCTATAACATTGCTATGAGTCATGGGTGCTATAACACCTCTACGAGTCATAATGAGTGCTATAACACCTCTATGAGTCATAATGGGTGCTATAACACCTATATGAGTCATAATGGGTGCTATAACCTTGCTATACGTCATAATGGGGGCTATAACATTGCTATATCTCATAATGGGGGCTATAACCTTGCTATACGTCATAATGGGGGCTATAACGTTGCTATGAGTCATAATGGGGGCTATAACCTTGCTATATGTCATAATGGGGGCTATAACCTTGCTATGAGTCATAATGGGGGCTATAACCTTGCTATATGTCATAATGGGTGCTATAACCTTGCTATGAGTCATAATGGGGGCTATAACCTTGCTATATGTCATAATGGGGGCTATAACCTTGCTATGAGTCATAATGGGGGCTATAACCTTGCTATATGTCATAATGGGTGCTATAACCGTGCTATAAGTCATTAATGACAAGGACACAGTAGAGATGTTAACCTACTTTGCAACACACTTTGACATTGTATCCCCCTTTTCTAACTAGCTACGTGCACTAGAAGTCACCCACGGGGACTGTGGCAGAACTTGATGCGTTTTACATGTCAGTTGTTTTGAGGAAGAGGAAGAGGAAGAGGACGTGGCTCGATTTTTAACACGCTGCTCTCTGCTCTGCTCGTATAAAAGATACGTAATGACAGAGACAGAGTAGGTTTTAAATGCTTTACTGTGACAGAAAGATTTAATGGCCCTAGCTTTTAGGAGTGGCATCTGGATATGTAGAGAAAAGCTTTCAGCACTGTAAAGCATTAAAGACACACTGTCATCTGACACAGCTGGACATTATTCTGGTCCGTGACATATACTGTAGTATAGGGGGGGAACGGTTAGCCCCCTCTGCGGCTAACCTTGGGCACCACAGCAACCATCACTCAACCCATCTCAACAACAGCACAGAGAGGCAGAACATAGCATTGAAACCCATAGTCATTTTTGTGCACCTGCAAAAGTGTACCTCTTCAGCTTACTTTCTGTTGAGTGAGGGTGGGATATATGCTGTTGACTGTTGAGTGAGGGTGGGATATATGTTGTTGAGTGAGGGTGGGATATATGCTGTTGAATTTTGAGTGAGGGTGGGATATATGCTGTTGAATTTTGAGTGAGGGTGGGATATATGCTGTTGACTGTTGAGTGAGGGTGGGATATATGTTGTTGAGTGAGGGTGGGATATATGCTGTTGAATTTTGAGTGAGGGTGGGATATATGCTGTTGAATTTTGAGTGAGGGTGGGATATATGCTGTTGAATTTTGAGTGAGGGTGGGATATATGCTGTTGAATTTTGAGTGAGGGTGGGATATATGCTGTTGAGTGAGGGTGGGATATATGTTGTTGAATGAGGGTGGGATATATGTTGTTGAGTGAGGGTGGGATATATGCTGTTGAATTTTGAGTGAGGGTGGGATATATGCTGTTGACTGTTGAGTGAGGGTGGGATATATGTTGTTGAGTGAGGGTGGGATATATGCTGTTGAATTTTGAGTGAGGGTGGGATATATGCTGTTGAATTTTGAGTGAGGGTGGGATATATGCTGTTGACTGTTGAGTGAGGGTGGGATATATGTTGTTGAATTTTGAGTGAGGGTGGGATATATGTTGTTGAGTGAGGGTGGGATATATGCTGTTGAATTTTGAGTGAGGGTGGGATATATGCTGTTGAATTTTGAGTGAGGGTGGGATATATGTTGTTGAGTGAGGGTGGGATATATGTTGTTGACTGTTGAGTGAGGGTGGGATATATGTTGTTGACTGTTGAGTGAGGGTGGGATATATGTTGTTGACTGAGTGAGGGTGAGGGTGGGATATATGTTGTTGAGTGAGGGTGGGATATATGTTGTTGATGTGCCTGATGATGAGTGAGGGTGGGATACATGTTGTTGAGTGAGGGTGTGATATATGTTGTTGAGTGAGGGTGGGATATATGTTGTTGAGTGAGGGTGGGATATATGTTGTTGAGTGAGGGTGGGATATATGTTGTTGAGTGAGGGTGGGATATATGTTGTTGAGTGAGGGTGGGATATATGTTGTTGATGTGCCTGATGTTGAGTGAGGGTGGGATACATGTTGTTGAGTGAGGGTGTGATATATGTTGTTGACGTGCCTGATGTTGAGGTAGCCAGAGGTCAACAATCCAGAGGTGGGGCAAAGGTACAGATCGGCAGGCAGGCTCAGGGTTAGGGGACGGAGACAAAGGGCTGAGACATTGGTTTGACTCTTGACACATGAATCGTGGAATGTATACGAAGGGTCCAGGGCAACAGAAGGCGAACAGCAGAGGGGCTAATAATCTTGGAGATAGGAAATGGGCCGATAAACCGGGGGGACAGTTTGCAGGATTCCACCCGTAGGGGCAGATCCCTGGTGGATAGCCATACCTTCTACCCAAGATGATGCCGGGGTCCGGTGGCGATCCTCTTGTCGTTGATACCTGGAGGGGGTCTTGAGGAGGGCCGACCGGGCTCTCCTCGAGGTACGATGACAGTGGAGGACAAACATCTGGGCAGAAGGTACGCCGACCTCTTCCTCCTGCCCAGGGGAAGAGCGGGGGCTGATACCCCAGGGAACACTCAAACGGAGATAGGCCTGTGGCAGAGCAGGGATTGGTGTTGTGGTCGTAATCGACCCACACCAGCTGCTGGTTCCAGGAGGTGGAGTTGTCGGATATTAAGGAAACGCAGAGTAGTCTCAAAATCCTGGTTGGCTCGCTCCGTCTGGCCATTGGACTGAGGATGGAACTCAGAGTACAGGATGCCCGATGACCCAATGAGGGCGCAGAATGCCTTCCAGAACCGGGATCAGAACTGAGTCCCCATGTCCACGGGCAGTCCATGGATCCAGTCCATGGACCAGCGGGATCTTGCTGAGGAGTCTTATTCTGAGCACAGACCGTGCAGGTGGAGACAAACGCAGGGACATCCAGAACCAATAGTAGGCCACCAAAAGCGTTGTCACACAAAGGCCAGGGTCCGACGGGAGCCCGGGTGGCAGGCAAGCCTGGAGGAATGGGCCCACTCCAGGACCGCAGAGCGGACAGCGTCAGGCACAAACATCCAATTATCAGGGCCTGTGTGAACAGCAGGGCCCATCTGGCTTGCCTGGAGTTGAGGCGCTTGGCGGTGCGGAGATACTCCAGGTTCTTGTGGTCGGTCCACACGATGAATGTGTGTTCCGCCCCCTCCAGCCAGTGCCTCCATTCCTCCAACGCCATCTTTACCGCGAGAAGCTCACGATTCCCCTCATCGTAGTTATTTTCCGTGGCATTAAGGCGGTGGGATAAGAAGGCACAGGGATGTAGCTTGAGGTCCAGGGCAGAACCGCCCGGGCTCCGACATCAGAAGTATCAGCCTCCACCACGAACTGACGGGAAGGGTCCGGATGAACCAAGATGGGAGCTGTGGTGAAGTGATGTTTGAGGTCCCAGAATGCGAGGTGAGTGCAGACAGTGGAGAAGCCAGGGTGCTGTAACCTGGATAAAGCGACGATAGAAGTTGGCGAACCCCAGGATGCATTGCACCTGCACATTGGAAGTAGGTTTGGGCCAATCCACCACTGCTCTCACCTTCCTGGGATCCATTTGCACACTCCCTGCGACGAAGATGAAACCCAGAAAAGGGATGGTGGAACGATGGAACTCGCACTTCTCTGCTTTTACAAACAGCTGGTTCTCCAGGAGGCATTGGAGAACCTGTCGGACATGGAGCACATGTTCTTGGGTGGAAGGAGAGAAGATGAGGATGTCAGCTAGGTAAACAAAGACGAACCGGTTCAACATGTCGCCGGGAACATCATTAACCAGAGCCTGGAACACAGCAGGGGCATTGGTAATGCCAAAAGGCATGACCAGATACTTGTAGTGACCGCTGGCCATGCTGAAGGCGGTCTTTCACTCGTCCCCTTCCCGTATCTGCACCAGGTGGTAGGCGTTCCGTAGATCCAGCTTGGAAAACACGGTGATCCCCTGGAGCGGCTTGAAGGCCGAGGAGATGAGTGGTAGCGGGTAGCGGTTCTTCACCGGTAGTCGATGCACAGGCGCAGGGTCTTGTCCTTCTTCTCCACAAAGAACAACACTGCGCCGGCGGGAGAAGAAGAAGGACGGATGAATCCTGCGGCAAGGGAGTCCCTGATGTAGGTCTCTATCTCCTTGGTCTCTGGTCCAGACAGAGAGTACAGCCGTCCCCGGGGAGGAGTCGTGCTAGGGAGAAGGTCAATCCTGCAGTCATAAGATCGGTGCGGCAGGAGGGAAGTGGCCCGGGCCATGCTGAACACCTCCCGGAGGTCCTGGTACTCCACGGAAATTTGCGGAGAGGTCTGGGCACCTTCCGAGCCCCAGGGAAGACGTCCGGGGGCAGGTTGTGCTGACCTCCAGCAATGGGCGTGGCAGAATGTGCTGGAGCCAGGAGATTCCAACACCATGGGAATCTGAGGGGACTTGATGAGCAGGAACTGGATAGCCTCGATGTGATTCCCTTACATACGTAGGTTGATGGGAGTGGTGTTGTGTGTGACTCAGCCTATAGAGCGCCCGTCCAGTGCTCTAACATCCATGGGAATGGAGAGGGGCTGAGTGGGGATGTTCAGCTCGGACGCCAGAGTAGCGTCCAAAAAATCTCTCGTCGGCCCCAGACTCAATGAGAACCCGGAGAGATTTGGACTGGTCTTCCGACAGCAGAATGGCATGAAAAGGGGTGTGAGCAGGGGAAGCAGGAATGTTCTCCATATGGCCCACCAGAGTCCCTGCTCCTACCTGTGAGCCTGTTTTTTTTAAAGGACAAGAGGACACAAAATGACCAAGAGTCCCGCAATACAGACAACTCTTTTTGTCAATCCTGTATTGCCGTTCCGCTGGCAACAGCCCAGCTCTGCCTAGTGGCATAGGCTCAGGCATAGGCTACTGATACAGGAGCTGTGACCATTGAAAGATGACTAACCAACCACTCACTACTGAGCCTAAATAGGTAGCCTTGCTCTTCAGTCCACCCATTAGTCACAAATGCATTATTGCATATTCAGTACATGCTTAATTTGATCAGGAAAGTTGGACCATAAAGAGCCGTTGTGTTGAAACACCGTGCCATGTTTAACGGTGAGAATCGCAGAACGGTGAACTTACTAAATGACTGAAGAGTTAGACTGTGTGATATTAGGTTGCTTCTTGTTTAAATATTTTCCGTCTGGATTTTAATGATTTGTATGCGGTGACTCTGCCGTCTTCGGCAGCCCCCTGGGCAGGTCGGGAAGCCTCGGATTCTCTCGGCAGCAAGATCGTCGGGAGCTTCCGGGATGACTCAGAGGCAAGGTGGGATCCCTGGACGTGCGAGTGAAATCCAATTCCCTCTCGCTCCATCGTTCCCATAATCGCCCATCGATACGGATGGTCAAAGCGATGAGGGAATCAAGCTCCGTTGGTAACTCCCGGGCTGCAAGCTCGTCCTTGACCTCCTCCGAGACGCCATGCAGGAACATATCGAACAGTGCCTCTTGATTCCAAGCACTCTCCGCTGCCAAAGTGCAGAAATCCACAGCATAATCATCTACACTGCGGAGTCCTGCCGAAGCTGAATTAGCTTCAGGGCGACCTTTCGCCCGGAAGTGTGATGAGGTAGGCTATCTTGGAGCGATCCGAGGGGAAGGAGGAGGGCTGAAGCTTGAAGACGAGGGCACATTGAGCTAGGAACGCCCCACAGGTGCTCGGCTCTCCATTGAAGCGTTCCGGAGGAGGTAAGCGGGAAGGTGGAGTGACCAATCAGACGGCGCTGCTAGCAGCTGAGTCACTGAGGATCTGTGTGGTTACCAAGGTGGAAGGCGGCGTCCCAGACAACCCGTGGGATTGCTCCAGCAAACTGTCCAACGCCCCGCCATGGCGTTCAGCCAACGTTTCAACCCCCTCCACAAGGCCATGAAGCAATTCCTCGTGCATACCGATGGAGGCTCCTTGAGTGGAGATGGCGTTGTGCAGCTGGCCCAGGTCTGCTGGGTCAGTCATGGCCAGTTCACATTATCAGGAATCAAACACAGATGCAGACACGTCGAATTGACAATGGTTTAATAATCCAACAGGGGCAGGTAATAGACAAGTCAAGGCAGGCAGGGGTCAGTAAACCAGAGGTGGGGCAACGGTACCGGACGGCAGGCAGCCTCAGGGTCAGGGTAGGCAGAGGTCAACAATCCAGAGGTGGGGCAAAGGTACAGGTCAGAAACGCAGGCTTAGGGTCAGGGACAGGCAGAGTGGTCAGGCAGGCGGGCTCAGAGTCAGGACAGGCAATGGTCAAAACCAGGAGGGCAGGAAAAAGGAGAGACTGGGGGAGGCAGGAGCTGAGAACAAAAACGCTGGTTGACTTGACAACAAGACGAACTGGACAAACAGAGAACACAGGTATAAATGCACTGGGGATAATGGGGAAGATGGGTGACACCTGGAGGAGGGGTGGAGACAATCACAAGGACAGGTGAAACAGATCAGGGTGGGACAGTAACATCATCTGATTACTTTCAGTTACTTTTGGAGTACTTTCCCCTTAAGAGGTATTAGAAGAAGACAAAATGGATCCATCAAATGCATTTGGTGTGTCATCATTGTGGGCTCTGATTGGTGGTCATCATTTGGTGTGTCATCATAGTGGTCTCTGATTGGTGGTCATCATTTGGTGTGTCATCATAGTGGTCTCTGATTGGTGGTCATCATTTGGTGTGTCATCATAGTGGTCTCTGATTGGTGGTCATCATTTGGTGTGTCATCATAGTGGTCTCTGATTGGTGGTCATCATTTGGTGTGTCATCATAGTGGTCTCTGATTGGTGGTCATCATTTGGTGTGTCATCATAGTGGTCTCTGATTGGTGGTCATCATTTGGTGTGTCATCATAAACAGCTTTTCTTTACAACTGTGTGCGTATCAAATGACACCCTCTTCCCTAAATAATTCACTATTTTTGATCCTTCATTTTGGAGACACTTTGGAACGTAACCTGAGGAGTTGACAGGGCTCGAGTTGTCACAGCCTCTCTTTACACTGACATATCATCACAGAGTCATCCATCGTGCTGCTGGGTTAGAGTTAGGACAAGCTATTGGGTTAGAGTTAGGACAAGCTGCTGGGTTAGAGTTAGGACAAGCTGCTGGGTTAGAGTTAGGACACGCTGCTGGGTTAGAGTAAGGACACGCTGCTGGGTTAGAGTAAGGACAAGCTGCTGGGTTAGAGTAAGGACAAGCTGCTGGGTTAGAGTAAGGACAAGCTGCTGGGTTAGAGTTAGGACAAGCTGCTGGGTTAGAGTTAGGACAAGCTGCTGGGTTAGAGTTAGGACAAGCTGCTGGGTTAGAGTTAGGACAAGCTGCTGGGTTAGAGTTAGGACAAGTTGCTGGTTTAGAGTTAGGACAAGCTGCTGGTTTAGAGTTAGGACAAGCTGCTGGTTTAGAGTTAGGACAAGCTGCTGGGTTAGAGTTAGGACAAGCTGCTGGGTTAGAGTTAGGACAAGCTGCTGGGTTAGAGTTAGGACACGCTGCTGGGTTAGAGTAAGGACAAGCTGCCGGGTTAGAGTTAGGACAAGCTGCCGGGTTAGAGTTAGGACAAGCTGCCGGGTTAGAGTTAGGACAAGCTGCCGGGTTAGAGTTAGGGCAAGCTGCCGGGTTAGAGTTAGGACAAGCTGCCGGGTTAGAGTTAGGACCAGCTGCCGGTTTAGAGTTAGGACCAGCTGCCGGTTTAGAGTTAGGACCAGCTGCCGGGTTAGAGTTAGGACCAGCTGCCGGGTTAGAGTTAGGACCAGCTGCCGGGTTAGAGTTAGGACAAGCTGCCGGGTTAGAGTTAGGACAAGCTGCCGGGTTAGAGTTAGGACAAGCTGCCGGGTTAGAGTTAGGACAAGCTGCCGGGTTAGAGTTAGGACAAGCTGCCGGGTTAGAGTTAGGACAAGCTGCCGGGTTAGAGTTAGGACAAGCTGCCGGGTTAGAGTTAGGACAAGCTGCCGGGTTAGAGTTAGGACAAGCTGCCGGGTTAGAGTTAGGACAAGCTGCCGGGTTAGAGTTAGGACAAGCTGCCGGGTTAGAGTTAGGACAAGCTGCCGGGTTAGAGTTAGGACAAGCTGCCGGGTTAGAGTTAGGACAAGCTGCCGGGTTAGAGTTAGGACAAGCTGCCGGGTTAGAGTTAGGACAAGCTGCCGGGTTGGAGTTAGGACAAGCTGCCGGGTTGGAGTTAGGACAAGCTGCCGGGTTAGAGTTAGGACAAGCTGCCGGGTTAGAGTTAGGACAAGCTGCCGGGTTAGAGTTAGGACAAGCTGCCGGGTTAGAGTTAGGACAAGCTGCCGGGTTAGAGTTAGGACAAGCTGCCGGGTTAGAGTTAGGACAAGCTGCCGGGTTAGAGTTAGGACAAGCTGCCGGGTTAGAGTTAGGACAAGCTGCCGGGTTAGAGATAGGACACGCTGCCGGGTTAGAGTTAGGACACGCTGCCGGGTTAGAGTTAGGACACGCTGCCGGGTTAGAGTTAGGACACGCTGCCGGGTTAGAGTTAGGACACGCTGCCGGGTTAGAGTTAGGACACGCTGCCGGGTTAGAGTTAGGACAAGCTGCCGGGTTAGAGTTAGGACAAGCTGCCGGGTTAGAGTTAGGACAAGCTGCCGGGTTAGAGTTAGGACACGCTGCCGGGTTAGAGTAAGGACACGCTGCCGGGTTAGAGTTAGGACAAGCTGCCGGGTTAGAGTTAGGACAAGCTGCCGGGTTAGAGTTAGGACAAGCTGCCGGGTTAGAGTTAGGACAAGCTGCCGGGTTAGAGTTAGGACAAGCTGCCGGGTTAGAGTTAGGACAAGCTGCCGGGTTAGAGTTAGGACAAGCTGCCGGGTTAGAGTTAGGACAAGCTGCCGGGTTAGAGTTAGGACAAGCTGCCGGGTTAGAGTTAGGACACGCTGCCGGTTTAGAGTTAGGACACGCTGCCGGGTTAGAGTTAGGACACGCTGCCGGGTTAGAGTTAGGACACGCTGCCGGGTTAGAGTTAGGACACGCTGCCGGGTTAGAGTTAGGACAAGCTGCCGGGTTAGAGTTAGGACAAGCTGCCGGGTTAGAGTTAGGACAAGCTGCCGGGTTAGAGTTAGGACACGCTGCCGGGTTAGAGTTAGGACACGCTGCCGGGTTAGAGTTAGGACACGCTGCCGGGTTAGAGTTAGGACACGCTGCCGGGTTAGAGATAGGACACGCTGCCGGGTTAGAGTTAGGACACGCTGCCGGGTTAGAGTTAGGACACGCTGCCGGGTTAGAGTTAGGACAAGCTGCCGGGTTAGAGTTAGGACAAGCTGCCGGGTTAGAGTTAGGACAAGCTGCCGGGTTAGAGTTAGGACACGCTGCCGGGTTAGAGTTAGGACACGCTGCCGGGTTAGAGTTAGGACACGCTGCCGGGTTAGAGTTAGGACACGCTGCCGGGTTAGAGTTAGGACACGCTGCCGGGTTAGAGTTAGGACAAGCTGCCGGGTTAGAGTTAGGACAAGCTGCCGGGTTAGAGTTAGGACAAGCTGCCGGGTTAGAGTTAGGACAAGCTAGCCGGGTTAGAGTTAGGACAAGCTAGCCGGGTTAGAGTTAGGACAAGCTGCCGGGTTAGAGTTAGGACAAGCTGCCGGGTTAGAGTTAGGACAAGATATGAGTGCAGATATTAAATCAAAGCTTTCACTGACAAAGAGAGAAAGAGAAACCTTTAATATACACTGCCAGAATGATGCTATCAAAAGTCACGACTCAAAGGAAAGTAATGGAACCTTTTCACATTTCACAACTAACCTGTCTAAACACGATATTATCAGCTTAGTAAAGGAAACTCCCTGTTCTGTTGTGTTGTTTGATTCCCACATTCAGTGGATTAGGAGTTTAGATTAGTGGGAGATACACTGACAGAATGTCTTTTAAACATTTGTCTTTGCTTGTTTTTTTGGGGGGAATGTGTTTTGGATGTGTAAAGCACTCGCACATCAGAATATAATTTTTCCAGGTGCGTAGGAAATAGAAGACCATTTCTGCAGGTGCGTAGGAAATGTTCACATGTAACTTTAGAGATGTCTTTTAAACATTGCATTTTTTGTGTTTTGTTCACAGGAAACCCCCACTTCTTTGTCTACTCCTCCTCTACCTGCTCCTCCAGAAGTGACTATTGGTACCTTCGATTTTTCCCAGGGGTCCCCCCCCCCCGCAACACGGTCTGCTGAGAAACCTCCGCTGTTCCCCTCCTCTCTGCTCCCCCTGTCCCTGTCCCCTCTCCCCTCTCGCCACGGTCCTCGCCCTCCACCCCCCTAGCCCCCATCCTAGGCAACATGTCCATCGCCCTGAAGCAGGTCTTCAACAAGGACAAGACCTTCCGCCCCAAGCGTAAGTTTGAGCCGGGGACGCAGCGTTTCGAGCTGCATAAGAAGGCTCAGGCGTCACTGAGCTCCGGAGTTGACCTGAGGGCGGCGGTTGCTTTGCCCCACGGGGAGGATCTGAACGACTGGGTGGCAGTACACGTGGTGGACTTCTTCAACCGAATCAACCTCATCTACGGGACGGTGTGTGAGTTCTGCACGGAGAAGAGTTGTCCGGTCATGTCCGGGGGTCCTAGGTATGAGTACCGATGGCAGGACGATCACAAGTATAAGAAGCCAACAGCTCTACCGGCTCCCAAGTACATGAATCTACTGATGGACTGGATCGAGGTTCAGATCAACAATGAGGATATCTTCCCCACCAGTATAGGTGAGTACTATGCTTATGGGCCTTTAATTATTAATATTATCATCCCTGAATTTTCCACAAAACATTATTTTTTCTGAATTCTCGGCTAGAGGATTTCTGCAATCAGCAGGGAATTTTAACTGTGATGGAATCGTCCAACCTGGAATACTATACTATACTGAGCAAGAGGCCTTCTTGGTCTCTATTACAAATATATCCCCAACCCTTTGACTGTCAGCATTCCTCTGTAGATCTCTATAAACAAGACAACAGAAATACTGTTCAAATGGAACACTACTCATGGCGTTGTCATGGCGTTGTCATGGCGTTGTCATGGCGTTGTCATGGTGTTGCTGATGGCTGCTTTGATGCTGACATGAAAAGACAGGTGATCCTGCAGGGGGGGGGAGGGTGGGCCAGGGGTGGATGCTAATTGGATAGAACCTCTAACAACCCTGACCTATAACCTCTGACCTTACCCTTATCCAACCTGCTCTAACTGAGTGGGTTACCAGGACAATCACTACGGAGCCCTGGTTAGGGAATAGGGTGCTCTTTTCAGCCGCAGACAAAGTAGATCCCAGCTAGAAAACACTGATCTCACCCTGTAGCATCCAACAGACTGTGAAATCCTACTAATGTCAGCTTAGGTCACAAGATCACAAATCCTGAATTGTTGACGTAGATGGTGGTGAGCTCCTCGTCTCCGATGTACAAGCTGATTATAGTTACATATCTTCTTGTTTTATTTGGGTTAAAATAGAAATAAACTAGGCTGGATTAGATATATATATATATATATATATATATAGTGTGTGTATATAATGTGTATATATATTAATATATATATATATAGTGTGTGTATATAATGTGTATATATATATTAATATATATATATATAGTGTGTGTTTTATTGTGACATACACCAGACAGGTGCAGTAAAACATGGTGTTATACATAGTAGTACGGAGTCTCTGGAACAAATCAGGGTTAAGTACCTTGCTCAAGGGCACATCAACAGATGTTATACCTTGTTGGCAAGGGCAGGGGCAGAGAGAGAGGGGCAGGGGCAGAGAGAGAGGGGCAGGGGCAGAGAGAGAGGGGCAGGGGCAGAGAGAGAGGGGCAGGGGCAGAGAGAGAGGGGCAGGGGCAGAGAGAGAGGGGCAGGGGCAGAGAGAGAGGGGCAGGGGCAGAGAGAGAGGGGCAGGGGCAGAGAGAGGGGCAGGGGCAGAGAGAGAGGCAGGGGCAGAGAGAGAGGCAGGGGCAGAGAGAGAGGCAGGGGCAGAGAGAGAGGCAGGGGCAGAGAGAGAGAGGCAGGGGCAGAGAGAGAGAGGCAGGGGCAGAGAGAGAGGGGCAGGGGCAGAGAGAGAGGGGCAGGGGCAGAGAGAGAGGCAGGGGCAGAGAGAGAGAGGCAGGGGCAGAGAGAGAGGGGCAGGGGCAGAGAGAGAGGGGCAGGGGCAGAGAGAGAGGGGCAGGGGCAGAGAGAGAGGGGCAGAGAGAGAGGGGCAGGGGCAGAGGGGCAGGGGCAGAGAGAGAGGGGCAGGGGCAGAGAGAGAGGGGCAGGGGCAGAGAGAGAGGGGCAGGGGCAGAGAGAGAGGGGCAGGGGCAGAGAGAGAGGGGCAGGGGCAGAGAGAGAGGGGCAGGGGCAGAGAGAGAGGGGCAGGGGCAGAGAGAGAGGGGCAGGGGCAGAGAGAGAGGCAGAGGCAGGGGCAGAGAGACAGAGGCAGGGGCAGAGAGAGAGGGGCAGGGGCAGAGAGAGAGGCAGGGGCAGAGGCAGGGGCAGAGGCAGGGGCAGAGACAGAGGCAGGGGCAGAGAGACAGAGGCAGGGGCAGAGAGGCAGAGGCAGAGGGAGAGGCAGAGGGAGAGGCAGAGGGCGAGGCAGAGGGCGAGGCAGAGGGCGAGGCAGAGGGCGAGGCAGAGGGCGAGGCAGAGGGCGAGGCAGAGGGCGAGGCAGAGGGCGAGGCAGAGGGCGAGGCAGAGGGCGAGGCAGAGGGCGAGGCAGAGAGCGAGGCAGAGAGCGAGGCAGAGAGCGAGGCAGGGGCAGAGAGAGAGGTAGGGGCAGAGAGAGAGGTAGGGGCAGAGAGAGAGGGACACATGAATAATTCACCCTGGAGCTCAGTCCTGTCATCATGCGTGTGCCAGGTGTAGCCTTTGTTTTCACCTCTTAGTGTAGTCAGGATTAGTGTCATTAGGGTTAGTGTAGTCAGGATTAGTGTCATTAGGGTTAGTGTAGTCAGGATTAGTGTCATTAGGGTTAGTGTAGTCAGGATTAGTGTCATTAGGGTTAGTGTAGTCAGGATTAGTGTCATTAGGGTTAGTGTAGTCAGTATTAGTGTCATCAGGATTAATGTCATTAGGGTTAGTATAGTCAGGATTAGTGTCATTAGGGTTAATGTCATTAGGGTTAGTGTAGTCAGGCTTAGTGTCATTAGGGTTAGTATAGTCAGGCTTAGTGTCATTAGGGTTAATGTCATTAGGGTTAGTGTAGTCAGGATTAGTGTCATTAGGGTTAGTGTAGTCAGGATTAGTGTCATTATGGTTAGTTTAGTCAGGATTAGTGTCATTAGGGTTAGTGTAGTCAGGATTAGTGTCATTAGGGTTAGTGTAGTCAGGATTAGTGTCATTAGGGTTAGTGTAGTCAGGATTAGTGTTATTAGGGTTAGTGTAGTCAGGATTACTGTCATTAGGGTTAGTGTAGTCAGGATTAGTGTCATTAGGGTTAGTGTAGTCAGGATTACTGTCATTAGGGTTAGTGTAGTCAGGATTACTGTCATTAGGGTTAGTGTAGTCAGGATTAGTGTTATTAGGGTTAGTGTAGTCAGGATTACTGTCATTAGGGTTAGTGTAGTCAGGATTACTGTCATTAGGGTTAGTGTAGTCAGGATTACTGTCATTAGGGTTAGTGTAGTCAGGATTACTGTCATTAGGGTTAGTGTAGTCAGGATTACTGTCATTAGGGTTAGTTTAGTCAGGAGTTGTCATTAGGGTTAGTTTAGTCAGGAGTTGTGTCATTAGAAATAGTGTAGTCAGGGTTGGTGTAGTCAGGGTTGGTGTAGTCAGGGTTGGTGTAGTCAGGGTTGGTGTAGTCAGGGTTGGTGTAGTCAGGGTTGGTGTAGTCAGGGTTGGTGTAGTCAGGGTTGGTGTAGTCAGGGTTGGTGTAGTCAGGGTTGGTGTAGTCAGTGTTAGTGTAGTCAGGGTTGGTGTAGTCAGGGTTGGTGTAGTCAGGGTTGGTGTAGTCAGGGTTGGTGTAGTCAGGGTTGGTGTAGTCAGGGTTGGTGTAGTCAGGGTTGGTGTAGTCAGGGTTGGTGTAGTCAGGGTTGGTGTAGTCAGGGTTGGTGTAGTCAGGGTTGGTGTAGTCAGGGTTGGTGTAGTCAGGGTTGGTGTAGTCAGGGTTAGTGTTCCTGTAGTCAGGGTTACTTTAGTCGGGGTTAGCGTAGTCGGGGTTAGTGTCATTAGTGTTGGTGTAGTCAGGGTTAGTGTAGTCCGGATTACTGTTAGGGTTGTCGCGGTCTATTGTCCATGGTTCGTGTTTCTTGACCCAAGCAAGTCTCTTCTTATTATTGGTGTCCTTTAGTAGTGGTTTCTTTGCAGCAATTCGACCATGAAGGCCTGATTCACACAGTCTCCTCTGAACAGTTGATGTTGAGATGTGTTTGTTACTTGAACTCTGTGAGGCATTTATTTGAGCTACAATCTCTGAGGCTGGTAACTCTAATCAACCTATCCTTGGTTTGGCAGGTAGCCTAGAGGTTAGAGAGTTGGGCCAGTAACCGAAAGGTTGCTGGATCGAATCCCCGAGCTGACAAGGTAAAAATTTGCCGTTCTGCCCCTGAACAAGGCAGTTAACCCACTGTTCCCCAGTAGGCCGTCATTGTAAATACGAATTTGTTCATAACTGACTTGCCTGGTTAAATAAAAAAATAAAAATGTAATCCTCTGCAGCAGAGTGAACTCTGGGTCTTCCTTTCCTGTGGCGATCCTCATGAGAGCCAGTTTCATAGCATCCATGTTGAGACTGGAGCCAGTTTTCATAGCATGTTGACGTTGAGACTGGTGTTTTGCGGGTACTATTTAATGAAGCTGCCAGTTGAGGACTTGTGAGGCGTCTGTTTCTCAAACTAGACACTTTAATGTACTTGTCTTCTTGCTCAGTTGTGCACCAGGGCCTCCCACTCCTCTTTCTATTCTGGTTAGAGCCAGTTTGCGCTGTTCTGTGAAGGGAGTAGTACACAGCGTTGTACGAGATCTTCAGTTTTTTGGCAATTTCTCGCATGGAATAGCCTTCATTTCTCAGAACAAGAATAGACTGACGAGTTTCAGAAGAAAGTTCTTTGTTTCTGGCCATTTTTAGCCTGTAATAATCGAACCCACAAATGCTGATGCTCCAGATACTCAACTAGTCTAAGGCCAGTTTTATTGCTTCTTTAATTAGAACAACAGTTTTCAGCTGTGCTAACATAATTGCAAAAGGGTTTTCTAATGATCAATTAGCCTTTTAAAATGATTCACTTGGATTAGCTAACACAACGTGCCATTGGAACAGAGGAGTGATGGTTGCTGATAATGGGCCTCTGTACGCCTATGTAGATATTGCATAAAAAATATGCCCATTCCAGCTACAATAGTCATTTACAACATTAACAATGTCTACACTGTTATAATCAATTTGATGTTATTTAAATGGACCAATTTTTTTTGCTCTTCTTTCAAAAACAAGGACATTTCCAAGTGCCCCCAAACTTTTCAACGGTAGTGTAAATATTTTTGCTTTGGCATTATGGGGTATTGTGATGGCATTATGGGGTATTGTGATGGCATTATGGGGTATTGTGATGTCATTATGGGGTATTGTGATGTCATTATGGGGTACTGTGATGTCATTATGGGGTATTGTGATGTCATTATGGGGTATTGTGATGTCATTATGGGGTATTGTGATGTCATTATGGGGTATTGTGACGTCATTATGGGGTATTGTGACGTCATTATGGGGTATTGTGATGGCATTATGGGGTATTGTGATGGCATTATGGGGTATTGTGATGGCATTATGGGGTATTGTGATGTCATTATGGGGTATTGTGTGTAGATTGATGAGGGACAAAAAAAAACACTTCAATCCATTTTAGTATAAGGCTGTAACGTAACAAAATGTGGAAAAAGTCAAGGGGTCTGAACACTTTCCGAAGGCTCTGTATTTGGTATTATCAAAGGTAATTATGTAGGTCTATTGATTTGATCAGGAGTCGTCAACTGCTGCTTTCTGTGTATCAATGCCCATGTTTAAACACTTGCTTCATTCATCAATCATACCTGGATTGCAGATAGCTGACAAAATGCCTCTTAAAGGGAAGCTTGACGCTGTGGGAGTCAGCAGACTCTTAAAGGGATCTTAAAGGGAAGCTTGACGCTGTGGGAGTCAGCAGACTCTTAAAGGGTTCTTAAAGGGAAGCTTGACGCTGTGGGAGTCAGCAGACTCTTAAAGGGTTCTTAAAGGGAAGCTTGACGCTGTGGGAGTCAGCAGACTCTTAAATGGTTCTTAATGGGAAGCTTGACGCTGTGGGAGTCAGCAGACTCTTAAAGGGTTCTTAAAGGGAAGCTTGACGCTGTGGGAGTCAGCAGACTCTTAAAGGGTTCTTAATGGGAAGCTTGACGCTGTGGGAGTCAGCAGACTCTTAAAGGGATCTTAAAGGGAAGCTTGACGCTGTGGGAGTCAGCAGACTCTTAAAGGGTTCTTAAAGGGAAGCTTGACGCTGTGGGAGTCAGCAGACTCGTAAAGGGTTCTTAAAGGGAAGCTTGACGCTGTGGGAGTCAGCAGACTCTTAAAGGGTTCTTAAAGGGAAGCTTGACGCTGTGGGAGTCAGCAGACTCGTAAAGGGTTCTTAAAGGGAAGCTTGACGCTGTGGGAGTCAGCAGACTCTTAAAGGGTTCTTAAAGGGAAGCTTGACGCTGTGGGAGTCAGCAGACTCTTAAAGGGTTCTTAAAGGGAAGCTTGACGCTGTGGGAGTCAGCAGACTCTTAAATGGTTCTTAATGGGAAGCTTGACGCTGTGGGAGTCAGCAGACTCTTAAAGGGTTCTTAAAGGGAAGCTTGTAGCCTGTGGGAGTCAGCAGACTCTTAAAGGGTTCTTAAAGGGAAGCTTGACGCTGTGGGAGTCAGCAGACTCTTAAAGGGTTCTTAAAGGGAAGCTTGACGCTGTGGGAGTCAGCAGACTCTTAAAGGGTTCTTAAAGGGAAGCTTGACGCCGTGGGAGTCAGCAGACTCTTAAAGGGTTCTTAAAGGGAAGCTTGACGCTGTGGGAGTCAGCAGACTCTTAAAGGGTTCTTAAAGGGAAGCTTGACGCTGTGGGAGTCAGCAGACTCTTAAAGGGTTCTTAAAGGGAAGCTTGACGCTGTGGGAGTCAGCAGACTCTTAAAGGGTTCTTAAAGGGAAGCTTGACGCTGTGGGAGTCAGCAGACTCTTAAAGGGTTCTTAAAGGGAAGCTTGACGCTGTGGGAGTCAGCAGACTCTTAAAGGGTTCTTAAAGGGAAGCTTGACGCTGTGGGAGTCAGCAGACTCTTAAAGGGTTCTTAAAGGGAAGCTTGACGCTGTGGGAGTCAGCAGACTCTTAAAGGGTTCTTAAAGGGAAGCTTGACGCTGTGGGAGTCAGCAGACTCTTAAAGGGAAGCTTGACGCTGTGGGAGTCAGCAGACTCTTAAAGGGTTCTTAAAGGTCCAGTGCTGTCAAAAATACATTTTTGCTGTGTTTTACAACAGCTGATGAAACTAACGCTTGTATAAGTGTAAAAAAAATGGGATCAATGTTATTTCCTTATAGTTGCTGGTTAAAAATACAACCTAGCATTAGAATGTATCAGAGCCCCCCCCCCCCCCCCCCCAAAAAAAAAAACGTATTTGAGAAAAACAAATCAAGTAACCTGGCTGGCTACTTTTTCTATTTGGCTGGCTACTCCATGTGCTTGTGGAAAACACTGCAGGGCTTTCTGGGATGTCCTTTAACAGTTGCACATGTATTCAGCTTCTCTGTTGTAGAACTGAATGGTTGAATTCTTACAGTTTAAATGTCAACCTAATACCTCAGGCAATAATGGAGTAATCTGTTCCTGGATTGTGAGATTACACTCTCAGTATGATCCTGTTACCCTAGACCCAGCGGAGCCGAGACAGTAGACTGTGGATGTGACCTAAATGGCACCTATTCCATATACAGTTGAAGTCGGGAAGTTTACATACACCTTAGCCAAGTACATTTAACCTGTTTGGCATGCAAGCCCGACGTCGGTACACTTATGACAACAGCCAGCTCAAAGTGCAGGGCGCGAAATTCAAAAGATATTTTTTTTAAATATTTAACTTTCACACATTAACAAGTCCAAGACACCAGATGAAAGGTGCACATCTTGTGAATCAAGCCATCAAGTCCGATTTTTAAAATGTTTTACAGGGAAGACACAATATGTAAATCTATTAGCTAACCACGTTAGCAAAAGACACCACTATTTTTACTCTATCCGTTTTTTACTACATCAGTAGCTATCACACATTCGACCAAATAAAGATATAAATAGCCACTAACCAAGAAACAACCTCATCAGATGACAGTCTGATAACATATTTATTGTATAGCATATGTTTTGTTAGAAAAATGTGCATATTTCAGGTATAAATCATAGTTTACATTGCAGCTACAGTCAGAAATTGCACCGAAAGCAGACAGAAAAATTACAGACACCAACGTCAAATACCTAATTACTCATCATAAAACATTTCTGAAAAATACATAGTGTACAGCAAATGAAAGACAGGCATCTTGTGATTCCAGACAATGTTTCTGATTTATCAAGTGTTTTACAGCGAAAACACAATATAGCGTTATATTAGCTTAGCACAATAGCAAACATAACAACAGCATTGATTCAAGGCAAAAATAGCTATAGCGTATAAACCACCAAAATATATGAATTTTTTCACTAATCTTCTCAGAATTCTTCAGATGATAGTCCTATAACATCATATTACACAATGCATATAGAGTTTGTTCGAAAATGTGCATATTTAGCTGCACAAATCGTGCTTATACAATGAGAATAGTGTCCATAACGTCAAGCAATCTGTCCGGCGCCATCTTGGAAAGCCACCTAATCTAATCGAAAACTATTCATAAACTTGACTAAAAAAATACAGGTTGGACAGCAATTGAAAGACAAATTAGTTCTTAATGCAATCGCCGAATTACATTTTTAAAATTAACCTTACTGCGCAATACAGGCTGCGATAACACAATGCTACACAATGGCGTTTCATGCATTTGACATTTTTCAACAGAACAATGAATTATCAGCATAAAGACTGCTTACTATTAGCTGAGCTTCCATCAGAATCTTGGGCAAGGTGTCCTTTCTTCAAAACAATTATCTTTGGGTTGAAAGATGTCCTCTTGTCCGGTCGAATTTGCCGCTAAACGTTAGCCGCCCAACTGGAGTGGTGTCCAACTCGTGAAAGCGCATGGCAAAGAAATCCCAGAAAATTGAAATAAACTGCTATAAACTGCTATAAGTCGGTTTAAATTAACTACCTTATGATGTCTTTAACACCTATAACGAATAAAAACATGACCGGAGATATAGAAATACTAAAACGAAAGCGTTTGCAGGACGCCATTGTGATGTCTTCATGCGTCAAGCGCACTGTTGAAAAGAACGGTACTTCCTGTTCCACAGTCTTATATAAGGTCCCAGATGGCGCAATCGACTCCATTCAAAGTCTCACCGCTTACTGACATCTAGAGGAAGGCGTATGCAGTGCATGTACCCTCATAGCTTGCATGGGGACTTATAAACTGATCTCAGAACAGGGACCTGGATTTCTGAAATCTCACTTCCTGACAGGAAAAGTGCTACAGAATGAGTGTTGCTTCACTCAGAGAAATAATTCAAACGGTTTTAGAAACTAGAGTGTTTTCTATCCAATAGTAATAATAATATGCATATTGTACGAGCAAGAATTGAGTACGAGGCAGTTAATTTGGCCACTATTTTTTCCACTGGTGAAACAGCGCCCCCATATTGACAAGAAGTTTTAAGGAAGTTTAGAACTCTTACATTGATAATACTACAGAAAACCTTCCCCAGGTTACTGTTCACGCAAATGCCTCTGTAATTGTTAGGGTCAAATTTGTCTCCGTTCTTAAAGATTGGGGTTATGAGTCTTTGATTCCAGATGTCAGGGAAATAACCTACACACAGGATCAAATTAAAAAGTTTTAACACCCCCCAAAAAAAAATAATTTTTTTTTTTTAATATAGCCAATTGAAATTTTGCACTAGTGAGTTTGAGCATCTCATTTAGGATGCCATCAGGTCCGCATGCCTTTTTTGGTTCTGAGTGAACGTTTATAGAGTTTTAAAGTCTCACAGTAATGAAGGTGTAATTCACCATTATTTGGGTCTCTGTGCTTTTGGTTGGATAGTGTTCTAAGTTTTCTCTCTGTCTCTGTGTCTCTGTCTCACCCTCTCTGTGTGTCTCTCTCTGTCTGTGTGTCTCTCTCTCTCTCTGTGTCTCTGTCTCTCCCTCTCTGTGTGTCTCTCTCTGTCTGTGTCTCTCTCTCTCTCTGTGTGTCTCTGTCTCTCCCTCTCTGTGTGTCTCTCTCTCTCTGTGTCTCTCTCTCTCTTTCTCCCCCCCACAGGTATCCCGTTCCCCAAGAACTTCATCCAGATTTGTAAGAAGATCATCTGCCGTCTGTTCCGGGTGTTTGTCCACGTCTACATCCACCATTTTGACCGTATGATGCAGATGGGAGCTGAGGCCCACGTTAACACCTGTTACAAGCACTTCTACTACTTCAGCACAGAACTCAACCTCATAGACCGCAAGGAGCTGGAGCCACTGGTGAGTCAAGACTGAGGCTCCCAAATGGCACCCTATTCCCTATATAGTGCCCTACTTTAGACCAGAGCCCTATTCCCTATATAGTGCACTACTTTAGACCAGGGCCCTATTCCCTATATAGTGTACTACTATAGACCAGAGCCCTATTCCCTAGATAGTGGCACTACTTTAGACCAGAGCCCTATTCCCTATATAGTGCACTACTTTAGACCAGGGCCCTATTCCCTATATAGTGCACTACTTTAGACCAGAGCCCTATTCCCTATTAACCAATGTAATCCTCTCAGATAGACACAAGTGACTAGGTGTTTATTAAAATCCTCTGCTCACCCGGTAGTCATCTACTATGTCGGCAGGAAGCTAGCGATTTAGGAGCATTGGGCCAGGAACCCGAGCACTTAACCTTTTTAATGCTCCTGTAAGTCGCTCTGGATAAGATAAATGTTCTAAAGGACTGGACTGGTGTCACCTACGGGTTAGAAGGAAGTCGCGGATCACAGAACATTAAGCGATCAGTGGTCAGCGCAGCTGCCTCCGGACCACATATCTTCACCACCTTCTATGCTATTCATCCCCCTTCTGTCTCTGTCTGTCTGTCTGTCTGTCTCTGTCTGTCTCTGTCTGTCTCTGTCTGTCTCTGTCTGTCTCTGTCTGTCTCTGTCTGTCTGTCTGTTCTCCCTTCCACTGTCATAATAAAAACCAAAATTCAAAAGAGGAGTAGAGTTCCATTCCCTTTTTAAAATGTCTAATAAACCCCACTCTCCTGGTCTAATAAACCCCACTCTCCTGGTCTAATAAACCCCACTCTCTTGGTCTAATAAACCCCACTCTCTTGGTCTAATAACCCCCACTCTCCTGGTCTAATAAACCCCACTCTCCTGGTCTAATAAACCCCACTCTCCTGGTCTAATAAACCCCACTCTCCTGGTCTAATAAACCTCACTCTCCTGGTATAATAAACCCCACTCTCCTGGTCTAATGAACCCCACTCTCCTGGTATAATAAACCCCACTCTCCTGGTCTAATAAACCCCACTCTCCTGGTCTAATAAACCCCACTCTCCTGGTCTAATAAACCCCACTCTCCTGGTCTAATAAACCCCACTCTCCTGGTCTAATAAACCCCACTCTCCTGGTCTAATAACCTCTTCTTTTGGTCTAATAAACCCCACTCTCCTGGTCTAATAAACCCCACTCTCCTGGTCTAATGAACCCCACTCTCCTGGTCTAATGAACCCCACTCTCCTGGTCTAATGAACCCCACTCTCCTGGTCTAATAAACCCCACTCTCCTGGTCTAATAAACCCCACTCTCCTGGTCTAATAAACCCCACTCTCTTGGTCTAATAAACCCCACTCTCCTGGTCTAATAAACCCCACTCTCTTGGTCTAATAAACCCCACTCTCCTGGTCTAATAAACCCCACTCTCCTGGTCTAATAAACCCCACTCTCCTGGTCTAATAAACCCCACTCTCCTGGTCTAATAAACCCCACTCTCCTGGTCTAATAAACCCCACTCTCCTGGTCTAATAAACCCCACTCTCCTGGTCTAATAAACCCCACTCTCCTGGTCTAATAAACCCCACTCTCCTGGTCTAATAAACCCCACTCTCCTGGTCTAATAAACCCCACTCTCCTGGTCTAATAAACCCCACTCTCCTGGTCTAATAACCTCTTCTTTTGGTCTAATAAACCCCACTCTCCTGGTCTAATGAACCCCACTCTCCTGGTCTAATGAACCCCACTCTCCTGGTCTAATGAACCCCACTCTCCTGGTCAAATAAACCCCACTCTCCTGGTCAAATAAACCCCACTCTCCTGGTCTAATAAACCCCACTCTCTTGGTCTAATAAACCCCACTCTCCTGGTCTAATAAACCCCACTCTCCTGGTATAATAAACCCCACTCTCCTGGTCTAATGAACCCCACTCTCCTGGTCTAATAAACCCCACTCTCCTGGTCTAATAAACCCCACTCTCCTGGTCTAATAAACCCCACTCTCCTGGTCTAATAAACCCCACTCTCCTGGTCTAATAAACCCCACTCTCCTGGTCTAATAACCTCTTCTTTTGGTCTAATAAACCCCACTCTCCTGGTCTAATAAACCCCACTCTCCTGGTCTAATGAACCCCACTCTCCTGGTCTAATGAACCCCACTCTCCTGGTCTAATAAACCCCACTCTCCTGGTCTAATAAACCCCACTCTCTTGGTTTTAATAAACCCCACTCTCCTGGTCTAATAAACCCCACTCTCTTGGTCTAATAAACCCCACTCTCCTGGTCTAATAAACCCCACTCTCCTGGTCTAATAAACCCCACTCTCCTGGTCTAATAAACCCCACTCTCCTGGTCTAATAAACCCCACTCTCCTGGTCTAATAAACCCCACTCTCCTGGTCTAATAAACCCCACTCTCCTGGTCTAATAAACCCCACTCTCCTGGTCTAATAAACCCCACTCTCCTGGTCTAATAAACCCCACTCTCCTGGTCTAATAAACCCCACTCTCCTGGTCTAATAACCTCTTCTTTTGGTCTAATAAACCCCACTCTCCTGGTCTAATAAACCCCACTCTCCTGGTCTAATGAACCCCACTCTCCTGGTCTAATGAACCCCACTCTCCTGGTCTAATAAACCCCACTCTCCTGGTCTAATAAACCCCACTCTCTTGGTTTTAATAAACCCCACTCTCCTGGTCTAATAAACCCCACTCTCTTGGTCTAATAAACCCCACTCTCCTGGTCTAATAAACCCCACTCTCCTGGTCTAATAAACCCCACTCTCCTGGTCTAATAAACCCCACTCTCCTGGTCTAATAAACCCCACTCTCCTGGTCTAATAAACCCCACTCTCCTGGTCTAATAAACCCCACTCTCCTGGTCTAATAAACCCCACTCTCCTGGTCTAATAAACCCCACTCTCCTGGTCTAATAAACCCCACTCTCCTGGTCTAATAAACCCCACTCTCCTGGTCTAATAAACCCCACTCTCCTGGTCTAATAAACCCCACTCTCCTGGTCTAATAAACCCCACTCTCCTGGTCTAATAAACCCCACTCTCCTGGTCTAATAAACCCCACTCTCCTGGTCTAATAAACCCCACTCTCCTGGTCTAATAAACCCCACTCTCCTGGTCTAATAAACCCCACTCTCCTGGTCTAATAAACCCCACTCTCCTGGTCTAATAAACCCCACTCTCCTGGTCTAATAAACCCCACTCTCCTGGTCTAATAAACCCCACTCTCCTGGTCTAATAAACCCCACTCTCCTGGTCTAATAAACCCCACTCTCCTGGTCTAATAAACCCCACTCTCCTGGTCTAATAAACCCCACTCTCCTGGTCTAATAAACCCCACTCTCCTGGTCAAATAAACCCCACTCTCCTGGTCTAATAACCTCTTCTTTTGCATTCTTGCTCTTGCCACATTTCACAATGAAAACGCCTTCAGTGATCCTGAATAATGATTAAAGGAGCTGTTATTTTCACACAGAGAGAGACGTTCTTCTCAGTCCTACTGCCTCCAACTCCTTTAACTCAAACCCCTTCTGAGTTAAATGGGAATATAAAATAGTCCTACAAGTGAGGTCCTGTAAACAGAACACAAGCAGACAATGAACACTGGTTAAGAGGGGGGGGTGGGTGAGAAAATAAAAATAATAAAACAAGCCTAGCTAAAAAAGCAAATAGACAATGGCTTCTTTCTCTTGACTATCATAAGAGATCCCCATGACCAAGGCAGGAGAATGCCAACACCCACGTAGATATGAAACAGCCCAGAGAGAGAGAGAGAGAGAGAGAGAAGCCCACTGTGAAAGTCTGGAGGAAATTAGAGGCTGAGCTGATCAGATCAAGTCTCATTGTGCTAATATTGTTTTTTTCCCCCTTGCTTGATTAAAATAGCTGTTTGTTTCTGTTTGTTTGTTTTAAAGCAATAATATGGAACTTGAAAATGCCTGGTCGGTTTTCCTTTTTACCAAACATTATTCACAGTTCAGTTGGATGTTCAGTGTATAATTATATTTAATTCTTTCCATTTACCGTTTACCTGTCCTCTGTTCTGTATGTGAATCCGTCTCGTTTGGTCTCATGGTGGCTCAGGAGAGAGGGAACAAGAGGACGTGGGGAGAATTATTTTGTTGATAGGCAACAGAGCAAGTAATGTACACACAGGAAAGAGAAGAGGTATGCTATGAGGAGGAGGAGAGAGAGAAGAGGTAGGGTATGAAGAGGAGAGGGAGAGAGAGAAGAGGTAGGGTATGAGAGGGTGAGAGAAGAGGTAGGGTATGAGGAGGAGAGGGAGAGAGAGAGAAGAGGTAGGGTATGAGAGGGAGAAAGAGGGGCAGGGTATGAGAGGGTGAGAGAGAAGAGGTAGGGTATGAGAGGGTGAGAGAGAAGAGGTAGGGTATGAGAGGGTGAGAGAGAAGAGGTAGGGTATGAGGAGGAGAGGGAGAGAGAGAGAAGAGGTAGGGTATGAGAGGGTGAGAGAGAAGAGGTAGGGTATGAGAGAGTGAGAGAGAAGAGGTAGTGTGTGAGGAGGAGAGGGAGAGAGAGAAGAGGTAGGGTATGAGAGTGTGAGAGAGAAGAGGTACGGTATGAGAGGGAGAGAGAGAAGAGGTAGGGTATGAGAGGATGAGAGAGAAGAGGTAGGGTATGAGGAGGAGAGGGAGAGAGAGAAGAGGTAGGGTATGAGAGGGAGAGAGAGAAGAGGTAGGGTATGAGAGGGAGAGAGAGAAGAGGTAGGGTATGAGAGGGTGAGAGAGAAGAGGTAGGGTATGAGGAGGAGAGGGAGAGAGAGAGAAGAGGTAGGGTATGAGGAGGAGAGGGAGAGAGAGAGAAGAGGTAGGGTATGAGAGAGTGAGAGAAGAGGTAGGGTATGAGGAGGAGAGGGAGAGAGAGAGAGAAGAGATAGGGTATGAGAGGGAGAGAGAGAGAGAAGAGGTAGGGTATGAGGAGGAGAGGGAGAGAGAAGAGGTAGGGTATGAGGAGGAGAGGGAGAGTGAGAAGAGGTAGGGTATGAGGAGGAGAGCAAGGTTCCAGGAACATTGGGGATCTTGTAGAGAGGAAAGCTGCTGCCTAACAGCCTGGCTGGCTGTGTTTAAAATATATATATATATATATTTCACCTTTATTTAACCAGGTGGCCAGTTGAGAACAAGTTCTCATTTACAACTGCGACCTGGCCAAGATAAAGCAAAGCACTTCGACACATACAACAACACAGAGTTACACATGAAGTAAACATACAGTCAATAAAACAGTAGAAAAAGTCTATATACAGTGTGTGCAAATGAGGTGAGATAAGGAAGGTAAGGCAATAAATAGGCCATGGTGGCGAAATAATTACAATTTAGCAATTAAACACTGGAGTGATAGATGTGCAGAAGATGAATGTGTGTGTTGACCTTGTGTCTAACATGCTGGATGTGTGAAAATGCTGTGACTATTGAAGTTTCATCGTCTCAGTCACGTGTAACTGTGTGTTTCATCGTCTCAGTCACGTGTAACTGTGTGTTTCATCGTCTCAGTCACGTGTAACTGTGTGTTTCATCGTCTCAGTCACGTGTAACTGTGTGTTTCATCGTCTCAGTCACGTGTAACTGTGTGTTTCATCGTCTCAGTCACGTGTAACTGTGTGTTTCATCGTCACAGTCACGTGTAACTCTGTGTTTCATCGTCTCAGTCACGTGTAACTGTGTGTTTCATCGTCTCAGTCACGTGTAACTGTGTGTTTCATCGTCTCAGTCACGTGTAACTCTGTGTTTCATCGTCTCAGTCACGTGTAACTGTGTGTTTCATCGTCTGTCACGTGTAACTGTGTGTTTCATCGTCTCAGTCACGTGTAACTGTGTGTTTCATCGTCTGTCACGTGTAACTGTGTGTTTCATCGTCTCAGTCACGTGTTTCATCGTCTCAGTCACGTGTAACTGTGTGTTTCATCGTCACAGTCACGTGTAACTCTGTGTTTCATCGTCTCAGTCACGTGTAACTGTGTGTTTCATCGTCTCAGTCACGTGTAACTGTGTGTTTCATCGTCTCAGTCACGTGTAACTGTGTGTTTCATCGTCACAGTCACGTGTAACTCTGTGTTTCATCGTCTCAGTCACGTGTAACTGTGTGTTTCATCGTCTCAGTCACGTGTAACTGTGTGTTTCATCGTCTCAGTCACGTGTAACTCTGTGTTTCATCGTCTCAGTCACGTGTAACTGTGTGTTTCATCGTCTGTCACGTGTAACTGTGTGTTTCATCGTCTCAGTCACGTGTAACTGTGTGTTTCATCGTCTGTCACGTGTAACTGTGTGTTTCATCGTCTCAGTCACGTGTAACTGTGTGTTTCATCGTCTCAGTCACGTGTTTCATCGTCTCAGTCACGTGTAACTGTGTGTTTCATCGTCACAGTCACGTGTAACTCTGTGTTTCATCGTCTCAGTCACGTGTAACTGTGTGTTTCATCGTCTCAGTCACGTGTAACTGTGTGTTTCATCGTTTCAGTCACGTGTAACTGTGTGTTTCATCGTCTCAGTCACGTGTAACTGTGTGTTTCATCGTCTCAGTCACGTGTAACTGTGTGTTTCATCGTCTCAGTCACGTGTAACTGTGTGTTTCATCGTCTCAGTCACGTGTAACTGTGTGTTTCATCGTCTCAGTCACGTGTAACTGTGTGTTTCATCGTCTCAGTCACGTGTAACTGTGTGTTTCATCGTCTCAGTCACGTGTAACTGTGTGTTTCATCGTCTCAGTCACGTGTAACTGTGTGTTTCATCGTCTCAGTCACGTGTAACTGTGTGTTTCATCGTCTCAGTCACGTGTTTCATCGTCTCAGTCACGTGTAACTGTGTGTTTCATCGTCACAGTCACGTGTAACTCTGTGTTTCATCGTCTCAGTCACGTGTAACTGTGTGTTTCATCGTCTCAGTCACGTGTAACTGTGTGTTTCATCGTTTCAGTCACGTGTAACTGTGTGTTTCATCGTCTCAGTCACGTGTAACTGTGTGTTTCATCGTCTCAGTCACGTGTAACTGTGTGTTTCATCGTCTCAGTCACGTGTAACTGTGTGTTTCATCGTCTCAGTCACGTGTAACTGTGTGTTTCATCGTCTCAGTCACGTGTAACTGTGTGTTTCATCGTCTCAGTCACGTGTAACTGTGTGTTTCATCGTCTCAGTCACGTGTAACTGTGTGTTTCATCGTCTCAGTCACGTGTAACTGTGTGTTTCATCGTCTCAGTCACGTGTAACTGTGTGTTTCATCGTCTCAGTCACGTGTAACTGTGTGTTTCATCGTCACAGTCACGTGTAACTCTGTGTTTCATCGTCTCAGTCACGTGTAACTGTGTGTTTCATCGTCTCAGTCACGTGTAACTGTGTGTTTCATCGTCTCAGTCACGTGTAACTGTGTGTTTCATCGTCTCAGTCACGTGTAACTGTGTGTTTCATCGTCTCAGTCACGTGTAACTGTGTGTTTCATCGTCTCAGTCACGTGTAACTGTGTGTTTCATCGTCTCAGTCACGTGTAACTGTGTGTTTCATCGTCTCAGTCACGTGTAACTGTGTGTTTCATCGTCTCAGTCACGTGTAACTGTGTGTTTCATCGTCTCAGTCACGTGTAACTGTGTGTTTCATCGTCTCAGTCACGTGTAACTGTGTGTTTCATCGTCTCAGTCAGGTGTAACTCTGTGTTTCATCGTCTCAGTCACGTGTAACTGTGTGTTTCATCGTCTCAGTCACGTGTAACTGTGTGTTTCATCGTCTCAGTCACGTGTAACTGTGTGTTTCATCGTCTCAGTCACGTGTAACTGTGTGTTTCATCGTCTCAGTCACGTGTAACTGTGTGTTTCATCGTCTCAGTCACGTGTAACTGTGTGTTTCATCGTCTCAGTCACGTGTAACTGTGTGTTTCGTCGTCTCAGTCACGTGTAACTGTGTGTTTCGTCGTCTCAGTCACGTGTAACTGTGTGTTTCGTCGTCTCAGTCACGTGTAACTGTGTGTTTCATCGTCTCAGTCACGTGTAACTGTGTGTTTCATCGTCTCAGTCACGTGTAACTGTGTGTTTCATCGTCTCAGTCACGTGTAACTGTGTGTTTCATCGTCACAGTCACGTGTAACTCTGTGTTTCATCGTCTCAGTCACGTGTAACTGTGTGTTTCATCGTCTCAGTCACGTGTAACTGTGTGTTTCATCGTCTCAGTCACGTGTAACTCTGTGTTTCATCGTCTCAGTCACGTGTAACTGTGTGTTTCATCGTCTGTCACGTGTAACTGTGTGTTTCATCGTCTCAGTCACGTGTAACTGTGTGTTTCATCGTCTGTCACGTGTAACTGTGTGTTTCATCGTCTCAGTCACGTGTAACTGTGTGTTTCATCGTCTCAGTCACGTGTTTCATCGTCTCAGTCACGTGTAACTGTGTGTTTCATCGTCACAGTCACGTGTAACTCTGTGTTTCATCGTCTCAGTCACGTGTAACTCTGTGTTTCATCGTCTCAGTCACCTGTAACTGTGTGTTTCATCGTCTCAGTCACGTGTAACTGTGTGTTTCATCGTCTCAGTCACGTGTAACTGTGTGTTTCATCGTCTCAGTCACGTGTAACTGTGTGTTTCATCGTCTCAGTCACGTGTAACTGTGTGTTTCATCGTCTCAGTCACGTGTAACTGTGTGTTTCATCGTCTCAGTCACGTGTAACTGTGTGTTTCATCGTCTCAGTCACGTGTAACTGTGTGTTTCATCGTCTCAGTCACGTGTAACTGTGTGTTTCATCGTCTCAGTCACGTGTAACTGTGTGTTTCATCGTCTCAGTCACGTGTAACTGTGTGTTTCATCGTCTCAGTCACGTGGAACTGTGTGTTTCATCGTCTCAGTCACGTGGAACTGTGTGTTTCATCGTCTCAGTCACGTGTAACTGTGTGTTTCATCGTCTCAGTCACGTGTAACTGTGTGTTTCATCGTCTCAGTCACGTGTAACTGTGTGTTTCATCGTCTCAGTCACGTGTAACTGTGTGTTTCATCGTCTCAGTCACGTGTAACTGTGTGTTTCATCGTCTCAGTCACGTGTAACTGTGTGTTTCATCGTCTCAGTCACGTGTAACTCTGTGTTTCATCGTCTCAGTCAGGTGTAACTCTGTGTTTCATCGTCTCAGTCACGTGTAACTGTGTGTTTCATCGTCTCAGTCACGTGTAACTGTGTGTTTCATCGTCTCAGTCACGTGTAACTGTGTGTTTCATCGTCTCAGTCACGTGTAACTGTGTGTTTCATCGTCTCAGTCACGTGTAACTGTGTGTTTCATCGTCTCAGTCACGTGTAACTGTGTGTTTCATCGTCTCAGTCACGTGTAACTGTGTGTTTCATCGTCTCAGTCACGTGTAACTGTGTGTTTCATCGTCTCAGTCACGTGTAACTGTGTGTTTCATCGTCTCAGTCACGTGTAACTGTGTGTTTCATCGTCTCAGTCACGTGTAACTGTGTGTTTCATCGTCTCAGTCACGTGTAACTCTGTGTTTCATCGTCTCAGTCAGGTGTAACTCTGTGTTTCATCGTCTCAGTCACGTGTAACTGTGTGTTTCATCGTCTCAGTCACGTGTTTCATCGTCTCAGTCACGTGTAACTGTGTGTTTCATCGTCACAGTCACGTGTTTCATCGTCTCAGTCACGTGTAACTGTGTGTTTCATCGTCTCAGTCACGTGTAACTCTGTGTTTCATCGTCTCAGTCACGTGTAACTGTGTGTTTCATCGTCTCAGTCACGTGTAACTGTGTGTTTCATCGTCTCAGTCACGTGTAACTGTGTGTTTCATCGTCTCAGTCACGTGTAACTGTGTGTTTCATCGTCTCAGTCACGTGTAACTGTGTGTTTCATCGTCTCAGTCACGTGTAACTGTGTGTTTCATCGTCTCAGTCACGTGTAACTGTGTGTTTCATCGTCTCAGTCACGTGTAACTGTGTGTTTCATCGTCTCAGTCACGTGTAACTGTGTGTTTCATCGTCTCAGTCACGTGTAACTGTGTGTTTCATCGTCTCAGTCACGTGTAACTGTGTGTTTCATCGTCTCAGTCACGTGTAACTGTGTGTTTCATCGTCTCAGTCACGTGTAACTGTGTGTTTCATCGTCTCAGTCACGTGTAACTGTGTGTTTCATCGTCTCAGTCACGTGTAACTGTGTGTTTCATCGTCTCAGTCACGTGTAACTGTGTGTTTCATCGTCTCAGTCACGTGTAACTGTGTGTTTCATCGTCTCAGTCACGTGTAACTGTGTGTTTCATCGTCTCAGTCACGTGTAACTGTGTGTTTCATCGTCTCAGTCACGTGTAACTGTGTGTTTCATCGTCTCAGTCACGTGTAACTGTGTGTTTCATCGTCTCAGTCAGGTGTAACTCTGTGTTTCATCGTCTCAGTCACGTGTAACTGTGTGTTTCATCGTCTCAGTCACGTGTAACTGTGTGTTTCATCGTCTCAGTCACGTGTAACTGGGTGTTTCATCGTCTCAGTCACGTGTAACTGGGTGTTTCATCGTCTCAGTCACGTGTAACTGTGTGTTTCATCGTCTCAGTCACGTGTAACTGTGTGTTTCATCGTCTCAGTCACGTGTAACTCTGTGTTTCATCGTCTCAGTCAGGTGTAACTCTGTGTTTCATCGTCTCAGTCACGTGTAACTGTGTGTTTCATCGTCTCAGTCACGTGTAACTGTGTGTTTCATCGTCTCAGTCACGTGTAACTCTGTGTTTCATCGTCTCAGTCACGTGTAACTGCGTGTTTCATCGTCTCAGTCACGTGTAACTGCGTGTTTCATCGTCTCAGTCACGTGTAACTGCGTGTTTCATCGTCTCAGTCACGTGTAATTGTGTGTTTCATCGTCTCAGTCACGTGTAACTGTGTGTTTCATCGTCTCAGTCACGTGTAACTGTGTGTTTCATCGTCTCAGTCACGTGTAACTGTGTGTTTCATCGTCTCAGTCACGTGTAACTGTGTGTTTCATCGTCTCAGTCACGTGTAACTGTGTGTTTCATCGTCTCAGTCACGTGTAACTGTGTGTTTCATCGTCTCAGTCACGTGTAACTGTGTGTTTCATCGTCTCAGTCACGTGTAACTGTGTGTTTCATCGTCTCAGTCACGTGTAACTGTGTGTTTCATCGTCTCAGTCACGTGTAACTCTGTGTTTCATCGTCTCAGTCAGGTGTAACTCTGTGTTTCATCGTCTCAGTCACGTGTAACTGTGTGTTTCATCGTCTCAGTCACGTGTAACTGTGTGTTTCATCGTCTCAGTCACGTGTAACTGTGTGTTTCATCGTCTCAGTCACGTGTAACTGTGTGTTTCATCGTCAGTCACGTGTAACTGTGTGTTTCATCGTCTCAGTCACGTGTAACTGTGTTTCCTCCTCAGTCACGTGTAACTGTGTGTTTCATCGTCTCAGTCACGTGTAACTGTGTGTTTCATCGTCAGTCACGTGTAACTGTGTGTTTCATCGTCAGTCACGTGTAACTGTGTGTTTCATCGTCTCAGTCAGGTGTAACTCTGTGTTTCATCGTCTCAGTCAGGTGTAACTCTGTGTTTCATCGTCTCAGTCACGTGTAACTGTGTGTTTCATCGTCTCAGTCACGTGTAACTGTGTGTTTCATCGTCTCAGTCACGTGTAACTCTGTGTTTCATCGTCTCAGTCACGTGTAACTGCGTGTTTCATCGTCTCAGTCACGTGTAACTGCGTGTTTCATCGTCTCAGTCACGTGTAGCTGTGTGTTTCATCGTCTCAGTCACGTGTAACTGTGTGTTTCATCGTCTCAGTCACGTGTAACTGTGTGTTTCCTCCTCAGTCACGTGCAACTGTGTGTTTCATCGTCAGTCACGTGTGACTGTGTGTTTCATCGTCAGTCACGTGTAACTGTGTGTTTCATCGTCTCAGTCACGTGTAACTGTGTGTTTCCTCCTCAGTCACGTGTAACTGTGTGTTTCATCGTCAGTCACGTGTAACTGTGTGTTTCATCGTCAGTCACGTGTAACTGTGTGTTTCATCGTCTCAGTCACGTGTAACTGTGTGTTTCCTCCTCAGTCACGTGTAACTGTGTGTTTCATCGTCTCAGTCACGTGTAACTGTGTGTTTCATCGTCTCAGTCACGTGTAACTGTGTGTTTCATCGTCAGTCACGTGTAACTGTGTGTTTCATCGTCAGTCACGTGTAACTGTGTGTTTCATCGTCTCAGTCACGTGTAGCTGTGTGTTTCATCGTTTCAGTCACGTGTAACTGTGTGTTTCATCGTCTCAGTCACGTGTAACTGTGTGTTTCATCGTGTCAGTCACGTGTAACTGTGTGTTTCATCGTCTCAGTCACGTGTAACTGTGTGTTTCATCGTCTCAGTCACGTGTAACTGTGTGTTTCATCGTCTCAGTCACGTGTAACTGTGTGTTTCATCATCTCAGTCACGTGTAACTGTGTGTTTCATCGTCTCAGTCACGTGTAACTGTGTGTTTCATCGTCTCAGTCACGTGTAACTGTGTGTTTCATCGTCTCAGTCACGTGTAACTCTGTGTTTCATCGTCTCAGTCACGTGTAACTGCGTGTTTCATCGTCTCAGTCACGTGTAACTGCGTGTTTCATCGTCTCAGTCACGTGTAACTGTGTGTTTCATTGTCTCAGTCACGTGTAGCTGTGTGTTTCATCGTCTCAGTCACGTGTAACTGTGTGTTTCATCGTCTCAGTCACGTGTAACTGTGTGTTTCATCGTCTCAGTCACGTGTAACTGTGTGTTTCATCGTCTCAGTCACGTGTAACTGTTTGTTTCAATGTCTCAGTCACGTGTAACTGTGTGTTTCCTCCTCAGTCACGTGTAACTGTGTGTTTCATCGTCTCAGTCACGTGTAACTGTGTGTTTCATCGTCTCAGTCACGTGTAACTGTGTGTTTCATCGTCTCAGTCACGTGTAACTGTGTGTTTCATCGTCTCAGTCACGTGTAACTGTGTGTTTCATCGTCTCAGTCACGTGTAACTCGGTGTTTCATCGTCTCAGTCACGTGTAACTCGGTGTTTCATCGTCACAGTCACGTGTAACTGTGTGTTTCATCCTCAGTCACGTGTAACTGTGTGTTTCATCGTCACAGTCACGTGTAACTCTGTGTTTCATCGTCACAGTCACGTGTAACTGTGTGTTTCATCGTCTCAGTCACGTGTAACTCGGTGTTTCATCGTCTCAGTCACGTGTAACTCGGTGTTTCATCGTCACAGTCACGTGTAACTGTGTGTTTCATCCTCAGTCACGTGTAACTGTGTGTTTCATCGTCACTGTCACGTGTAACTCTGTGTTTCATCGTCACAGTCACGTGTAACTGTGTGTTTCATCGTCACAGTCACGTGTAACTGTGTGTTTCATCGTCTCAGTCACGTGTAACTGTGTGTTTCATCGTCTCAGTCACGTGTAACTGTGTGTTTCATCGTCTCAGTCACGTGTAACTGTGTGTTTCATCGTCTCAGTCACGTGTAACTGTGTGTTTCATCGTCTCAGTCACGTGTAACTGTGTGTTTCATCGTCACAGTCACGTGTAACTGTGTGTTTCAACGTCTCAGTCACGTGTAACTGTGTTTCATTGTCTCAGTCAGGTGTAACTCTGTGTTTCATCGTCTCAGTCACGTGTAACTGTGTGTTTCATCGTCTCAGTCACGTGTAACTGTGTGTTTCACAGTCACGTGTAACTGTGTGTTTCATCGTCACAGTCACGTGTAACTGTGTGTTTCATCGTCTCAGTCACGTGCAACTGTGTGTTTCATCGTCTCAGTCACGTGTAACTGTGTGTTTCATCATCTCAGTCACGTGTAACTGTGTGTTTCATCGTCACAGTCACGTGTAACTGTGTGTTTCATCGTCACAGTCACGTGTAACTGTGTGTTTCATCGTCACAGTCACGTGTAACTGTGTGTTTCATCGTCTCAGTCACGTGTAACTGTGTGTTTCATCGTCTCAGTCACGTGTAACTGTGTGTTTCATCGTCTCAGTCACGTGGAACTGTGTGTTTCATCGTCTCAGTCACGTGGAACTGTGTGTTTCCTCCTCAGTCACGTGTAACTGTGTGTTTCATCGTCTCAGTCACGTGTAACTGTGTGTTTCATCGTCTCAGTCACGTGTAACTGTGTGTTTCATCGTCTCAGTCACGTGTAACTGTGTGTTTCATCGTCCCAGTCACGTGTAACTGTGTGTTTCATCGTCACAGTCACGTGTAACTGTGTGTTTCATCGTCACAGTCACGTGTAACTGTGTGTTTCATCGTCACAGTCACGTGTAACTGTGTGTTTCATCGTCTCAGTCACGTGTAACTGTGTGTTTCATCGTCTCAGTCACGTGTAACTGTGTGTTTCATCGTCTCAGTCACGTGTAACTGTGTGTTTCATCGTCTCAGTCACGTGTAACTGTGTGTTTCATCGTCTCAGTCACGTGTAACTGTGTGTTTCATCGTCTCAGTCACGTGTAACTGTGTGTTTCATCGTCTCAGTCACGTGTAACTGTGTGTTTCATCGTCTCAGTCACGTGTAACTGTGTGTTTCATCGTCTCAGTCACGTGTAACTGTGTGTTTCATCGTCTCAGTCAGGTGTAACTCTGTGTTTCATCGTCTCAGTCACGTGTAACTGTGTGTTTCATCGTCTCAGTCACGTGTTTCATCGTCTCAGTCACGTGTAACTGTGTGTTTCATCGTCACAGTCACGTGTAACTCTGTGTTTCATCGTCTCAGTCACGTGTAACTCTGTGTTTCATCGTCTCAGTCACGTGTAACTGTGTGTTTCATCGTCTCAGTCACGTGTAACTGTGTGTTTCATCGTCTCAGTCACGTGTAACTGTGTGTTTCATCGTCTCAGTCACGTGTAACTGTGTGTTTCATCGTCTCAGTCACGTGTAACTGTGTGTTTCATCGTCTCAGTCACGTGTAACTGTGTGTTTCATCGTCTCAGTCACGTGTAACTGTGTGTTTCATCGTCTCAGTCACGTGTAACTGTGTGTTTCATCGTCTCAGTCACGTGTAACTGTGTGTTTCATCGTCTCAGTCACGTGTAACTGTGTGTTTCATCGTCTCAGTCACGTGTAACTGTGTGTTTCATCGTCTCAGTCACGTGTAACTGTGTGTTTCATCGTCTCAGTCACGTGTAACTGTGTGTTTCATCGTCTCAGTCACGTGTAACTGTGTGTTTCATCGTCTCAGTCACGTGTAACTGTGTGTTTCATCGTCTCAGTCACGTGTAACTGTGTGTTTCATCGTCTCAGTCACGTGTAACTGTGTGTTTCATCGTCTCAGTCAGGTGTAACTCTGTGTTTCATCGTCTCAGTCACGTGTAACTGTGTGTTTCATCGTCTCAGTCACGTGTAACTGTGTGTTTCATCGTCTCAGTCACGTGTAACTCTGTGTTTCATCGTCTCAGTCACGTGTAACTGCGTGTTTCATCGTCTCAGTCACGTGTAACTGCGTGTTTCATCGTCTCAGTCACGTGTAACTGCGTGTTTCATCGTCTCAGTCACGTGTAATTGTGTGTTTCATCGTCTCAGTCACGTGTAACTGTGTGTTTCATCGTCTCAGTCACGTGTAACTGTGTGTTTCATCGTCTCAGTCACGTGTAACTGTGTGTTTCATCGTCTCAGTCACGTGTAACTGTGTGTTTCATCGTCTCAGTCACGTGTAACTGTGTGTTTCATCGTCTCAGTCACGTGTAACTGTGTGTTTCATCGTCTCAGTCACGTGTAACTCTGTGTTTCATCGTCTCAGTCAGGTGTAACTCTGTGTTTCATCGTCTCAGTCACGTGTAACTGTGTGTTTCATCGTCTCAGTCACGTGTAACTGTGTGTTTCATCGTCTCAGTCACGTGTAACTGTGTGTTTCATCGTCTCAGTCACGTGTAACTGTGTGTTTCCTCCTCAGTCACGTGTAACTGTGTGTTTCATCGTCAGTCACGTGTAACTGTGTGTTTCATCGTCTCAGTCACGTGTAACTGTGTGTTTCCTCCTCAGTCACGTGTAACTGTGTGTTTCATCGTCTCAGTCACGTGTAACTGTGTGTTTCATCGTCAGTCACGTGTAACTGTGTGTTTCATCGTCAGTCACGTGTAACTGTGTGTTTCATCGTCTCAGTCACGTGTAGCTGTGTGTTTCATCGTTTCAGTCACGTGTAACTGTGTGTTTCATCGTCTCAGTCACGTGTAACTGTGTGTTTCATCGTCTCAGTCACGTGTAACTGTGTGTTTCATCGTCTCAGTCACGTGTAACTGTGTGTTTCATCGTCTCAGTCACGTGTAACTGTGTGTTTCATCGTCTCAGTCACGTGTAACTCTGTGTTTCATCGTCTCAGTCACGTGTAACTGTGTGTTTCCTCCTCAGTCACGTGTAACTCTGTGTTTCATCGTCTCAGTCACGTGTAACTCTGTGTTTCATCGTCTCAGTCAGGTGTAACTCTGTGTTTCATCGTCTCAGTCAGGTGTAACTCTGTGTTTCATCGTCTCAGTCACGTGTAACTGCGTGTTTCATCGTCTCAGTCACGTGTAACTGTGTGTTTCATCGTCTCAGTCACGTGTAACTCTGTGTTTCATCGTCTCAGTCACGTGTAACTGCGTGTTTCATCGTCTCAGTCACGTGTAACTGCGTGTTTCATCGTCACAGTCACGTGTAACTGCGTGTTTCATTGTCTCAGTCACGTGCAGCTGTGTGTTTCATCGTCTCAGTCACGTGTAACTGTGTGTTTCATCGTCTCAGTCACGTGTAACTGTGTGTTTCCTCCTCAGTCACGTGCAACTGTGTGTTTCATCGTCAGTCACGTGTAACTGTGTGTTTCATCGTCAGTCACGTGTAACTGTGTGTTTCATCGTCTCAGTCACGTGTAACTGTGTGTTTCCTCCTCAGTCACGTGTAACTGTGTGTTTCATCGTCTCAGTCACGTGTAACTGTGTGTTTCATCGTCTCAGTCACGTGTAACTGTGTGTTTCATCGTCAGTCACGTGTAACTGTGTGTTTCATCGTCAGTCACGTGTAACTGTGTGTTTCATCGTCTCAGTCACGTGTAGCTGTGTGTTTCATCGTTTCAGTCACGTGTAACTGTGTGTTTCATCGTCTCAGTCACGTGTAACTGTGTGTTTCATCGTCTCAGTCACGTGTAACTGCGTGTTTCATCGTGTCAGTCACGTGTAACTGTGTGTTTCATCGTCTCAGTCACGTGTAACTGTGTGTTTCATCGTCTCAGTCACGTGTAACTGCGTGTTTCATCGTCTCAGTCACGTGTAACTGCGTATTTCATTGTCTCAGTCACGTGCAGCTGTGTGTTTCATCGTCTCAGTCACGTGTAACTGTGTGTTTCATCGTCTCAGTCACGTGTAACTGTGTGTTTCCTCCTCAGTCACGTGCAACTGTGTGTTTCATCGTCAGTCACGTGTAACTGTGTGTTTCATCGTCAGTCACGTGTAACTGTGTGTTTCATCGTCAGTCACGTGTAACTGTGTGTTTCATCGTCTCAGTCACGTGTAACTGTGTGTTTCCTCCTCAGTCACGTGTAACTGTGTGTTTCATCGTCTCAGTCACGTGTAACTGTGTGTTTCATCGTCTCAGTCACGTGTAACTGTGTGTTTCATCGTCAGTCACGTGTAACTGTGTGTTTCATCGTCAGTCACGTGTAACTGTGTGTTTCATCGTCTCAGTCACGTGTAGCTGTGTGTTTCATCGTTTCAGTCACGTGTAACTGTGTGTTTCATCGTCTCAGTCACGTGTAACTGTGTGTTTCATCGTCTCAGTCACGTGTAACTGTGTGTTTCATCGTGTCAGTCACGTGTAACTGTGTGTTTCATCGTCTCAGTCAGGTGTAACTCTGTGTTTCATCGTCTCAGTCACGTGTAACTGTGTGTTTCATCGTCTCAGTCACGTGTAGCTGTGTGTTTCATCGTCTCAGTCACGTGTAACTGTGTGTTTCATCGTCTCAGTCACGTGTAACTGTGTGTTTCCTCCTCAGTCACGTGTAACTCTGTTTCATCGTCTCAGTCACGTGTAACTGTGTGTTTCATCGTCTCAGTCACGTGTAACTGCGTGTTTCATCGTCTCAGTCACGTGTAACTGTGTGTTTCATTGTCTCAGTCACGTGTAGCTGTGTGTTTCATCGTCTCAGTCACGTGTAACTCTGTGTTTCATCGTCTCAGTCACGTGTAACTGCGTGTTTCATCGTCTCAGTCACGTGTAACTGCGTGTTTCATCGTCTCAGTCACGTGTAACTGCGTGTTTCATCGTCTCAGTCACGTGTAACTGTGTGTTTCATCGTCTCAGTCACGTGTAACTGTGTGTTTCATCGTCTCAGTCACGTGTAACTGTGTGTTTCATCGTCTCAGTCACGTGTAACTGTGTGTTTCATCGTCTCAGTCACGTGTAACTGTGTGTTTCATCGTCTCAGTCACGTGTAACTGTGTGTTTCATCGTCAGTCACGTGTAACTGTGTGTTTCATCGTCTCAGTCACGTGTAGCTGTGTGTTTCATCGTTTCAGTCACGTGTAACTGTGTGTTTCATCGTCTCAGTCACGTGTAACTGTGTGTTTCATCGTCTCAGTCACGTGTAACTGTGTGTTTCATCGTCTCAGTCACGTGTAACTGTGTGTTTCATCGTCTCAGTCACGTGTAACTGTGTGTTTCATCGTCTCAGTCACGTGTAACTCTGTGTTTCATCGTCTCAGTCACGTGTAACTGTGTGTTTCCTCCTCAGTCACGTGTAACTCTGTGTTTCATCGTCTCAGTCACGTGTAACTCTGTGTTTCATCGTCTCAGTCAGGTGTAACTCTGTGTTTCATCGTCTCAGTCACGTGTAACTGCGTGTTTCATCGTCTCAGTCACGTGTAACTGCGTGTTTCATCGTCTCAGTCACGTGTAACTGTGTGTTTCATCGTCTCAGTCACGTGTAACTCTGTGTTTCATCGTCTCAGTCACGTGTAACTGCGTGTTTCATCGTCTCAGTCACGTGTAACTGCGTGTTTCATCGTCTCAGTCACGTGTAACTGCGTGTTTCATTGTCTCAGTCACGTGCAGCTGTGTGTTTCATCGTCTCAGTCACGTGTAACTGTGTGTTTCATCGTCTCAGTCACGTGTAACTGTGTGTTTCCTCCTCAGTCACGTGCAACTGTGTGTTTCATCGTCAGTCACGTGTAACTGTGTGTTTCATCGTCAGTCACGTGTAACTGTGTGTTTCATCGTCTCAGTCACGTGTAACTGTGTGTTTCCTCCTCAGTCACGTGTAACTGTGCGTTTCATCGTCTCAGTCACGTGTAACTCTGTGTTTCATCGTCTCAGTCAGGTGTAACTCTGTGTTTCATCGTCTCAGTCAGGTGTAACTCTGTGTTTCATCGTCTCAGTCACGTGTAACTGCGTGTTTCATCGTCTCAGTCACGTGTAACTGTGTGTTTCATCGTCTCAGTCACGTGTAACTCTGTGTTTCATCGTCTCAGTCACGTGTAACTGCGTGTTTCATCGTCTCAGTCACGTGTAACTGCGTGTTTCATCGTCACAGTCACGTGTAACTGCGTGTTTCATTGTCTCAGTCACGTGCAGCTGTGTGTTTCATCGTCTCAGTCACGTGTAACTGTGTGTTTCATCGTCTCAGTCACGTGTAACTGTGTGTTTCCTCCTCAGTCACGTGCAACTGTGTGTTTCATCGTCAGTCACGTGTAACTGTGTGTTTCATCGTCAGTCACGTGTAACTGTGTGTTTCATCGTCTCAGTCACGTGTAACTGTGTGTTTCCTCCTCAGTCACGTGTAACTGTGTGTTTCATCGTCTCAGTCACGTGTAACTGTGTGTTTCATCGTCTCAGTCACGTGTAACTGTGTGTTTCATCGTCAGTCACGTGTAACTGTGTGTTTCATCGTCAGTCACGTGTAACTGTGTGTTTCATCGTCTCAGTCACGTGTAGCTGTGTGTTTCATCGTTTCAGTCACGTGTAACTGTGTGTTTCATCGTCTCAGTCACGTGTAACTGTGTGTTTCATCGTCTCAGTCACGTGTAACTGCGTGTTTCATCGTGTCAGTCACGTGTAACTGTGTGTTTCATCGTCTCAGTCACGTGTAACTGTGTGTTTCATCGTCTCAGTCACGTGTAACTGCGTGTTTCATCGTCTCAGTCACGTGTAACTGCGTATTTCATTGTCTCAGTCACGTGCAGCTGTGTGTTTCATCGTCTCAGTCACGTGTAACTGTGTGTTTCATCGTCTCAGTCACGTGTAACTGTGTGTTTCCTCCTCAGTCACGTGCAACTGTGTGTTTCATCGTCAGTCACGTGTAACTGTGTGTTTCATCGTCAGTCACGTGTAACTGTGTGTTTCATCGTCAGTCACGTGTAACTGTGTGTTTCATCGTCTCAGTCACGTGTAACTGTGTGTTTCCTCCTCAGTCACGTGTAACTGTGTGTTTCATCGTCTCAGTCACGTGTAACTGTGTGTTTCATCGTCTCAGTCACGTGTAACTGTGTGTTTCATCGTCAGTCACGTGTAACTGTGTGTTTCATCGTCAGTCACGTGTAACTGTGTGTTTCATCGTCTCAGTCACGTGTAGCTGTGTGTTTCATCGTTTCAGTCACGTGTAACTGTGTGTTTCATCGTCTCAGTCACGTGTAACTGTGTGTTTCATCGTCTCAGTCACGTGTAACTGTGTGTTTCATCGTGTCAGTCACGTGTAACTGTGTGTTTCATCGTCTCAGTCAGGTGTAACTCTGTGTTTCATCGTCTCAGTCACGTGTAACTGTGTGTTTCATCGTCTCAGTCACGTGTAGCTGTGTGTTTCATCGTCTCAGTCACGTGTAACTGTGTGTTTCATCGTCTCAGTCACGTGTAACTGTGTGTTTCCTCCTCAGTCACGTGTAACTCTGTTTCATCGTCTCAGTCACGTGTAACTGTGTGTTTCATCGTCTCAGTCACGTGTAACTGCGTGTTTCATCGTCTCAGTCACGTGTAACTGTGTGTTTCATTGTCTCAGTCACGTGTAGCTGTGTGTTTCATCGTCTCAGTCACGTGTAACTCTGTGTTTCATCGTCTCAGTCACGTGTAACTGCGTGTTTCATCGTCTCAGTCACGTGTAACTGCGTGTTTCATCGTCTCAGTCACGTGTAACTGCGTGTTTCATCGTCTCAGTCACGTGTAACTGCGTGTTTCATCGTCTCAGTCACGTGTAACTGTGTGTTTCATCGTCTCAGTCACGTGTAACTGTGTGTTTCATCGTCTCAGTCACGTGTAACTGTGTGTTTCATCGTCTCAGTCACGTGTAACTGTGTGTTTCATCGTCTCAGTCACGTGTAACTGTGTGTTTCATCGTCTCAGTCACGTGTAACTGTGTGTTTCATCGTCAGTCACGTGTAACTGTGTGTTTCATCGTCTCAGTCACGTGTAACTGTGTGTTTCATCGTCTCAGTCACGTGTAACTGTGTGTTTCATCGTCTCAGTCACGTGTAACTGTGTGTTTCATCGTCTCAGTCACGTGTAACTGTGTGTTTCATCGTCTCAGTCACGTGTAACTGTGTGTTTCATCGTCTCAGTCACGTGTAACTCTGTGTTTCATCGTCTCAGTCACGTGTAACTGTGTGTTTCCTCCTCAGTCACGTGTAACTCTGTGTTTCATCGTCTCAGTCACGTGTAACTCTGTGTTTCATCGTCTCAGTCAGGTGTAACTCTGTGTTTCATCGTCTCAGTCACGTGTAACTGCGTGTTTCATCGTCTCAGTCACGTGTAACTGCGTGTTTCATCGTCTCAGTCACGTGTAACTGTGTGTTTCATCGTCTCAGTCACGTGTAACTCTGTGTTTCATCGTCTCAGTCACGTGTAACTGCGTGTTTCATCGTCTCAGTCACGTGTAACTGCGTGTTTCATCGTCTCAGTCACGTGTAACTGCGTGTTTCATTGTCTCAGTCACGTGCAGCTGTGTGTTTCATCGTCTCAGTCACGTGTAACTGTGTGTTTCATCGTCTCAGTCACGTGTAACTGTGTGTTTCCTCCTCAGTCACGTGCAACTGTGTGTTTCATCGTCAGTCACGTGTAACTGTGTGTTTCATCGTCAGTCACGTGTAACTGTGTGTTTCATCGTCTCAGTCACGTGTAACTGTGTGTTTCCTCCTCAGTCACGTGTAACTGTGCGTTTCATCGTCTCAGTCACGTGTAACTGTGTGTTTCATCGTCTCAGTCACGTGTAACTGTGTGTTTCATCGTCTCAGTCACGTGTAACTGTGTGTTTCATCGTCAGTCACGTGTAACTGTGTGTTTCATCGTCAGTCACGTGTAACTGTGTGTTTCATCGTCTCAGTCACGTGTAGCTGTGTGTTTCATCGTTTCAGTCACGTGTAACTGTGTGTTTCATCGTCAGTCACGTGTAACTGTGTGTTTCATCGTCAGTCACGTGTAACTGTGTGTTTCATCGTCTCAGTCACGTGTAGCTGTGTGTTTCATCGTTTCAGTCACGTGTAACTGTGTGTTTCATCGTCTCAGTCACGTGTAACTGTGTGTTTCATCGTCTCAGTCACGTGTAACTGTGTGTTTCATCGTCTCAGTCACGTGTAACTGTGTGTTTCATCGTCTCAGTCACGTGTAACTGTGTGTTTCATCGTCTCAGTCACGTGTAACTCTGTGTTTCATCGTCTCAGTCACGTGTAACTGTGTGTTTCCTCCTCAGTCACGTGTAACTCTGTGTTTCATCGTCTCAGTCACGTGTAACTCTGTGTTTCATCGTCTCAGTCAGGTGTAACTCTGTGTTTCATCGTCTCAGTCACGTGTAACTGCGTGTTTCATCGTCTCAGTCACGTGTAACTGCGTGTTTCATCGTCTCAGTCACGTGTAACTGTGTGTTTCATCGTCTCAGTCACGTGTAACTCTGTGTTTCATCGTCTCAGTCACGTGTAACTGCGTGTTTCATCGTCTCAGTCACGTGTAACTGCGTGTTTCATCGTCTCAGTCACGTGTAACTGCGTGTTTCATTGTCTCAGTCACGTGCAGCTGTGTGTTTCATCGTCTCAGTCACGTGTAACTGTGTGTTTCATCGTCTCAGTCACGTGTAACTGTGTGTTTCCTCCTCAGTCACGTGCAACTGTGTGTTTCATCGTCAGTCACGTGTAACTGTGTGTTTCATCGTCAGTCACGTGTAACTGTGTGTTTCATCGTCTCAGTCACGTGTAACTGTGTGTTTCCTCCTCAGTCACGTGTAACTGTGCGTTTCATCGTCTCAGTCACGTGTAACTGTGTGTTTCATCGTCTCAGTCACGTGTAACTGTGTGTTTCATCGTCTCAGTCACGTGTAACTGTGTGTTTCATCGTCAGTCACGTGTAACTGTGTGTTTCATCGTCAGTCACGTGTAACTGTGTGTTTCATCGTCTCAGTCACGTGTAGCTGTGTGTTTCATCGTTTCAGTCACGTGTAACTGTGTGTTTCATCGTCTCAGTCACGTGTAACTGTGTGTTTCATCGTGTCAGTCACGTGTAACTGTGTGTTTCATCGTCTCAGTCAGGTGTAACTCTGTGTTTCATCGTCTCAGTCACGTGTAACTGTGTGTTTCATCGTCTCAGTCACGTGTAGCTGTGTGTTTCATCGTCTCAGTCACGTGTAACTGTGTGTTTCATCGTCTCAGTCACGTGTAACTGTGTGTTTCCTCCTCAGTCACGTGTAACTCTGTGTTTCATCGTCTCAGTCACGTGTAACTGTGTGTTTCATCGTCTCAGTCACGTGTAACTGCGTGTTTCATCGTCTCAGTCACGTGTAACTGTGTGTTTCATTGTCTCAGTCACGTGTAGCTGTGTGTTTCATCGTCTCAGTCACGTGTAACTGTGTGTTTCATCGTCTCAGTCACGTGTAACTGTGTGTTTCATTGTCTCAGTCACGTGTAGCTGTGTGTTTCATCGTCTCAGTCACGTGTAACTGTGTGTTTCATCGTCTCAGTCACGTGTAACTGTGTGTTTCCTCCTCAGTCACGTGTAACTGTGTGTTTCATCGTCTCAGTCACGTGTAACTCTGTGTTTCATCGTCTCAGTCACGTGTAACTGCGTGTTTCATCGTCTCAGTCACGTGTAACTGCGTGTTTCATCGTCTCAGTCACGTGTAACTGCGTGTTTCATCGTCTCAGTCACGTGTAATTGTGTGTTTCATCGTCTCAGTCACGTGTAACTGTGTGTTTCATCGTCTCAGTCACGTGTAACTGTGTGTTTCATCGTCTCAGTCACGTGTAACTGTGTGTTTCATCGTCTCAGTCACGTGTAACTGTGTGTTTCATCGTCTCAGTCACGTGTAACTGTGTGTTTCATCGTCTCAGTCACGTGTAACTGTGTGTTTCATCGTCTCAGTCACGTGTAACTGTGTGTTTCATCGTCTCAGTCACGTGTAACTGTGTGTTTCATCGTCTCAGTCACGTGTAACTCTGTGTTTCATCGTCTCAGTCACGTGTAACTCTGTGTTTCATCGTCTCAGTCACGTGTAACTGTGTGTTTCATCGTCTCAGTCACGTGTAACTGTGTGTTTCATCGTCTCAGTCACGTGTAACTGTGTGTTTCATCGTCTCAGTCACGTGTAACTGTGTGTTTCCTCCTCAGTCACGTGTAACTGTGTGTTTCCTCCTCAGTCACGTGTAACTGTGTGTTTCATCGTCAGTCACGTGTAACTGTGTGTTTCATCGTCTCAGTCACGTGTAACTGTGTGTTTCCTCCTCAGTCACGTGTAACTGTGTGTTTCATCGTCTCAGTCACGTGTAACTGTGTGTTTCATCGTCAGTCACGTGTAACTGTGTGTTTCATCGTCAGTCACGTGTAACTGTGTGTTTCATCGTCAGTCACGTGTAACTGTGTGTTTCATCGTCTCAGTCACGTGTAACTGTGTGTTTCATCGTCTCAGTCACGTGTAACTGTGTGTTTCATCGTCTCAGTCACGTGTAACTGTGTGTTTCATCGTCTCAGTCACGTGTAACTGTGTGTTTCATCGTCTCAGTCACGTGTAACTGTGTTTTTCATCGTCTCAGTCACGTGTAACTGTGTGTTTCATCGTCTCAGTCACGTGTAACTGTGTGTTTCCTCCTCAGTCACGTGTAACTCTGTGTTTCATCGTCTCAGTCACGTGTAACTCTGTGTTTCATCGTCTCAGTCAGGTGTAACTCTGTGTTTCATCGTCTCAGTCAGGTGTAACTCTGTGTTTCATCGTCTCAGTCACGTGTAACTGTGTGTTTCCTCCTCAGTCACGTGCAACTGTGTGTTTCATCGTCAGTCACGTGTAACTGTGTGTTTCATCGTCAGTCACGTGTAATTGTGTGTTTCATCGTCTCAGTCACGTGTAACTGTGTGTTTCCTCCTCAGTCACGTGTAACTGTGTGTTTCATCGTCTCAGTCACGTGTAACTGTGTGTTTCATCGTCTCAGTCACGTGTAACTGTGTGTTTCATCGTCAGTCACGTGTAACTGTGTGTTTCATCGTCAGTCACGTGTAACTGTGTGTTTCATCGTCTCAGTCACGTGTAGCTGTGTGTTTCATCGTTTCAGTCACGTGTAACTGTGTGTTTCATCGTCTCAGTCACGTGTAACTGCGTGTTTCATCGTCTCAGTCACGTGTAACTGCGTGTTTCATCGTGTCAGTCACGTGTAACTGTGTGTTTCATCGTCTCAGTCACGTGTAACTGTGTGTTTCATCGTCTCAGTCACGTGTAACTGTGTGTTTCATCGTCAGTCACGTGTAACTGTGTGTTTCATCGTCAGTCACGTGTAACTGTGTGTTTCATCGTCTCAGTCACGTGTAGCTGTGTGTTTCATCGTTTCAGTCACGTGTAACTGTGTGTTTCATCGTCTCAGTCACGTGTAACTGCGTGTTTCATCGTCTCAGTCACGTGTAACTGCGTGTTTCATCGTGTCAGTCACGTGTAACTGTGTGTTTCATCGTCTCAGTCACGTGTAACTGTGTGTTTCATCGTCTCAGTCACGTGTAACTGTGTGTTTCCTCCTCAGTCACGTGCAACTGTGTGTTTCATCGTGTCAGTCACGTGCAGCTGTGTGTTTCATCGTCTCAGTCACGTGTAACTGTGTGTTTCATCGTCTCAGTCACGTGTAACTGTGTGTTTCCTCCTCAGTCACGTGCAACTGTGTGTTTCATCGTCAGTCACGTGTAACTGTGTGTTTCATCGTCAGTCACGTGTAACTGTGTGTTTCATCGTCTCAGTCACGTGTAACTGTGTGTTTCCTCCTCAGTCACGTGTAACTGTGTGTTTCATCGTCTCAGTCACGTGTAACTGTGTGTTTCATCGTCTCAGTCACGTGTAACTGTGTGTTTCATCGTCAGTCACGTGTAACTGTGTGTTTCATCGTCAGTCACGTGTAACTGTGTGTTTCATCGTCTCAGTCACGTGTAGCTGTGTGTTTCATCGTTTCAGTCACGTGTAACTGTGTGTTTCATCGTCTCAGTCACGTGTAACTGCGTGTTTCATCGTCTCAGTCACGTGTAACTGCGTGTTTCATCGTGTCAGTCACGTGTAACTGTGTGTTTCATCGTCAGTCACGTGTAACTGTGTGTTTCCTCCTCAGTCACGTGTAACTGTGTGTTTCATCGTCTCAGTCACGTGTAACTGTGTGTTTCATCGTCAGTCACGTGTAACTGTGTGTTTCATCGTCAGTCACGTGTAACTGTGTGTTTCATCGTCTCAGTCACGTGTAGCTGTGTGTTTCATCGTTTCAGTCACGTGTAACTGTGTGTTTCATCGTCTCAGTCACGTGTAACTGTGTGTTTCATCGTCTCAGTCACGTGTAACTGTGTGTTTCATCGTCTCAGTCACGTGTAACTGTGTGTTTCATCGTCTCAGTCACGTGTAACTGTGTGTTTCATCGTCTCAGTCACGTGTAACTCTGTGTTTCATCGTCTCAGTCACGTGTAACTGTGTGTTTCCTCCTCAGTCACGTGTAACTCTGTGTTTCATCGTCTCAGTCACGTGTAACTCTGTGTTTCATCGTCTCAGTCAGGTGTAACTCTGTGTTTCATCGTCTCAGTCAGGTGTAACTCTGTGTTTCATCGTCTCAGTCACGTGTAACTGCGTGTTTCATCGTCTCAGTCACGTGTAACTGTGTGTTTCATCGTCTCAGTCACGTGTAACTCTGTGTTTCATCGTCTCAGTCACGTGTAACTGCGTGTTTCATCGTCTCAGTCACGTGTAACTGCGTGTTTCATCGTCTCAGTCACGTGTAACTGCGTGTTTCATTGTCTCAGTCACGTGCAGCTGTGTGTTTCATCGTCTCAGTCACGTGTAACTGTGTGTTTCCTCCTCAGTCACGTGTAACTGTGTGTTTCATCGTCTCAGTCACGTGTAACTGTGTGTTTCATCGTCTCAGTCACGTGTAACTGTGTGTTTCATCGTCAGTCACGTGTAACTGTGTGTTTCATCGTCAGTCACGTGTAACTGTGTGTTTCATCGTCTCAGTCACGTGTAGCTGTGTGTTTCATCGTTTCAGTCACGTGTAACTGTGTGTTTCATCGTCTCAGTCACGTGTAACTGCGTGTTTCATCGTCTCAGTCACGTGTAACTGCGTGTTTCATCGTGTCAGTCACGTGTAACTGTGTGTTTCATCGTCAGTCACGTGTAACTGTGTGTTTCCTCCTCAGTCACGTGTAACTGTGTGTTTCATCGTCTCAGTCACGTGTAACTGTGTGTTTCATCGTCAGTCACGTGTAACTGTGTGTTTCATCGTCAGTCACGTGTAACTGTGTGTTTCATCGTCTCAGTCACGTGTAGCTGTGTGTTTCAGCGTTTCAGTCACGTGTAACTGTGTGTTTCATCGTCTCAGTCACGTGTAACTGTGTGTTTCATCGTCTCAGTCACGTGTAACTGTGTGTTTCATCGTCTCAGTCACGTGTAACTGTGTGTTTCATCGTCTCAGTCACGTGTAACTGTGTGTTTCATCGTCTCAGTCACGTGTAACTCTGTGTTTCATCGTCTCAGTCACGTGTAACTGTGTGTTTCCTCCTCAGTCACGTGTAACTCTGTGTTTCATCGTCTCAGTCACGTGTAACTCTGTGTTTCATCGTCTCAGTCAGGTGTAACTCTGTGTTTCATCGTCTCAGTCAGGTGTAACTCTGTGTTTCATCGTCTCAGTCACGTGTAACTGCGTGTTTCATCGTCTCAGTCACGTGTAACTGTGTGTTTCATCGTCTCAGTCACGTGTAACTCTGTGTTTCATCGTCTCAGTCACGTGTAACTGCGTGTTTCATCGTCTCAGTCACGTGTAACTGCGTGTTTCATCGTCTCAGTCACGTGTAACTGCGTGTTTCATTGTCTCAGTCACGTGCAGCTGTGTGTTTCATCGTCTCAGTCACGTGTAGCTGTGTGTTTCATCGTCTCAGTCACGTGTAACTGTGTGTTTCCTCCTCAGTCACGTGCAACTGTGTGTTTCATCGTCAGTCACGTGTAACTGTGTGTTTCATCGTCAGTCACGTGTAACTGTGTGTTTCATCGTCTCAGTCACGTGTAGCTGTGTGTTTCAGCGTTTCAGTCACGTGTAACTGTGTGTTTCATCGTCTCAGTCACGTGTAACTGTGTGTTTCATCGTCTCAGTCACGTGTAACTGTGTGTTTCATCGTCTCAGTCACGTGTAACTGTGTGTTTCATCGTCTCAGTCACGTGTAACTGTGTGTTTCATCGTCTCAGTCACGTGTAACTCTGTGTTTCATCGTCTCAGTCACGTGTAACTGTGTGTTTCCTCCTCAGTCACGTGTAACTCTGTGTTTCATCGTCTCAGTCACGTGTAACTCTGTGTTTCATCGTCTCAGTCAGGTGTAACTCTGTGTTTCATCGTCTCAGTCAGGTGTAACTCTGTGTTTCATCGTCTCAGTCACGTGTAACTGCGTGTTTCATCGTCTCAGTCACGTGTAACTGTGTGTTTCATCGTCTCAGTCACGTGTAACTCTGTGTTTCATCGTCTCAGTCACGTGTAACTGCGTGTTTCATCGTCTCAGTCACGTGTAACTGCGTGTTTCATCGTCTCAGTCACGTGTAACTGCGTGTTTCATTGTCTCAGTCACGTGCAGCTGTGTGTTTCATCGTCTCAGTCACGTGTAGCTGTGTGTTTCATCGTCTCAGTCACGTGTAACTGTGTGTTTCCTCCTCAGTCACGTGCAACTGTGTGTTTCATCGTCAGTCACGTGTAACTGTGTGTTTCATCGTCAGTCACGTGTAATTGTGTGTTTCATCGTCTCAGTCACGTGTAACTGTGTGTTTCCTCCTCAGTCACGTGTAACTGTGTGTTTCATCGTCTCAGTCACGTGTAACTGTGTGTTTCATCGTCTCAGTCACGTGTAACTGTGTGTTTCATCGTCAGTCACGTGTAACTGTGTGTTTCATCGTCAGTCACGTGTAACTGTGTGTTTCATCGTCTCAGTCACGTGTAGCTGTGTGTTTCATCGTTTCAGTCACGTGTAACTGTGTGTTTCATCGTCTCAGTCACGTGTAACTGCGTGTTTCATCGTCTCAGTCACGTGTAACTGCGTGTTTCATCGTGTCAGTCACGTGTAACTGTGTGTTTCATCGTCTCAGTCACGTGTAACTGTGTGTTTCATCGTCTCAGTCACGTGTAACTGTGTGTTTCATCGTCTCAGTCACGTGTAACTGCGTGTTTCATCGTCTCAGTCACGTGTAACTGCGTGTTTCATTGTCTCAGTCACGTGCAGCTGTGTGTTTCATCATCTCAGTCACGTGTAACTGTGTGTTTCATCGTCTCAGTCACGTGTAACTGTGTGTTTCCTCCTCAGTCACGTGTAACTGTGTGTTTCATCGTCAGTCACGTGTAACTGTGTGTTTCATCGTCTCAGTCACGTGTAACTGTGTGTTTCCTCCTCAGTCACGTGTAACTGTGTGTTTCATCGTCTCAGTCACGTGTAACTGTGTGTTTCATCGTCTCAGTCACGTGTAACTGTGTGTTTCATCGTCTCAGTCACGTGTAACTGTGTGTTTCATCGTCAGTCACGTGTAACTGTGTGTTTCATCGTCAGTCACGTGTAACTGTGTGTTTCATCGTCTCAGTCACGTGTAACTGTGTGTTTCCTCCTCAGTCACGTGTAACTGTGTGTTTCATCGTCTCAGTCACGTGTAACTGTGTGTTTCATCGTCTCAGTCACGTGTAACTGTGTGTTTCATCGTCAGTCACGTGTAACTGTGTGTTTCATCGTCTATCACGTGTAACTGTGTGTTTCATCGTCTCAGTCACGTGTAGCTGTGTGTTTCATCGTTTCAGTCACGTGTAACTGTGTGTTTCATCGTCTCAGTCACGTGTAACTGTGTGTTTCATCGTCTCAGTCACGTGTAACTGTGTGTTTCATCGTGTCAGTCACGTGTAACTGTGTGTTTCATCGTCTCAGTCAGGTGTAACTCTGTGTTTCATCGTCTCAGTCACGTGTAACTGTGTGTTTCATCGTCTCAGTCACGTGTAGCTGTGTGTTTCATCGTCTCAGTCACGTGTAACTGTGTGTTTCATCGTCTCAGTCACGTGTAACTGTGTGTTTCCTCCTCAGTCACGTGTAACTCTGTGTTTCATCGTCTCAGTCACGTGTAACTGTGTGTTTCATCGTCTCAGTCACGTGTAACTGCATGTTTCATCGTCTCAGTCACGTGTAACTGTGTGTTTCATTGTCTCAGTCACGTGTAGCTGTGTGTTTCATCGTCTCAGTCACGTGTAACTGTGTGTTTCATCGTCTCAGTCACGTGTAACTGTGTGTTTCATTGTCTCAGTCACGTGTAGCTGTGTGTTTCATCGTCTCAGTCACGTGTAACTGTGTGTTTCATCGTCTCAGTCACGTGTAACTGTGTGTTTCCTCCTCAGTCACGTGTAACTGTGTGTTTCATCGTCTCAGTCACGTGTAACTGTGTGTTTCATCGTCAGTCACGTGTAACTGTGTGTTTCATCGTCTCAGTCACGTGTAACTGTGTGTTTCATCGTCTCAGTCACGTGTAACTCGGTGTTTCATCGTCTCAGTCACGTGTAACTCGGTGTTTCATCGTCACAGTCACGTGTAACTGTGTTTCATCCTCAGTCACGTGTAACTGTGTGTTTCATCGTCACAGTCACGTGTAACTCTGTGTTTCATCGTCTCAGTCACGTGTAACTCGGTGTTTCATCGTCACAGTCACGTGTAACTGTGTTTCATCCTCAGTCACGTGTAACTGTGTGTTTCATCGTCACAGTCACGTGTAACTCGGTGTTTCATCGTCTCAGTCACGTGTAACTCGGTGTTTCATCGTCACAGTCACGTGTAACTGTGTTTCATCCTCAGTCACGTGTAACTGCGTGTTTCATCGTCTCAGTCACGTGTAACTGCGTGTTTCATCGTGTCAGTCACGTGTAACTGTGTGTTTCATCGTCTCAGTCACGTGTAACTGTGTGTTTCATCGTCTCAGTCACGTGTAACTGTGTGTTTCATCGTCAATCACGTGTAACTGTGTGTTTCATCGTCAGTCACGTGTAACTGTGTGTTTCATCGTCTCAGTCACGTGTAGCTGTGTGTTTCATCGTTTCAGTCACGTGTAACTGTGTGTTTCATCGTCTCAGTCACGTGTAACTGCGTGTTTCATCGTCTCAGTCACGTGTAACTGCGTGTTTCATCGTGTCAGTCACGTGTAACTGTGTGTTTCATCGTCTCAGTCACGTGTAACTGTGTGTTTCATCGTCTCAGTCACGTGTAACTGTGTGTTTCCTCCTCAGTCACGTGCAACTGTGTGTTTCATCGTGTCAGTCACGTGCAGCTGTGTGTTTCATCGTCTCAGTCACGTGTAACTGTGTGTTTCATCGTCTCAGTCACGTGTAACTGTGTGTTTCCTCCTTAGTCACGTGCAACTGTGTGTTTCATCGTCAGTCACGTGTAACTGTGTGTTTCATCGTCAGTCACGTGTAACTGTGTGTTTCATCGTCTCAGTCACGTGTAACTGTGTGTTTCCTCCTCAGTCACGTGTAACTGTGTGTTTCATCGTCTCAGTCACGTGTAACTGTGTGTTTCATCGTCTCAGTCACGTGTAACTGTGTGTTTCATCGTCAGTCACGTGTAACTGTGTGTTTCATCGTCAGTCACGTGTAACTGTGTGTTTCATCGTCTCAGTCACGTGTAGCTGTGTGTTTCATCGTCTCAGTCACGTGTAACTCGGTGTTTCATCGTCACAGTCACGTGTAACTGTGTTTCATCCTCAGTCACGTGTAACTGTGTGTTTCATCGTCACAGTCACGTGTAACTCGGTGTTTCATCGTCTCAGTCACGTGTAACTCGGTGTTTCATCGTCACAGTCACGTGTAACTGTGTTTCATCCTCAGTCACGTGTAACTGCGTGTTTCATCGTCTCAGTCACGTGTAACTGCGTGTTTCATCGTGTCAGTCACGTGTAACTGTGTGTTTCATCGTCTCAGTCACGTGTAACTGTGTGTTTCATCGTCTCAGTCACGTGTAACTGTGTGTTTCATCGTCAATCACGTGTAACTGTGTGTTTCATCGTCAGTCACGTGTAACTGTGTGTTTCATCGTCTCAGTCACGTGTAGCTGTGTGTTTCATCGTTTCAGTCACGTGTAACTGTGTGTTTCATCGTCTCAGTCACGTGTAACTGCGTGTTTCATCGTCTCAGTCACGTGTAACTGCGTGTTTCATCGTGTCAGTCACGTGTAACTGTGTGTTTCATCGTCTCAGTCACGTGTAACTGTGTGTTTCATCGTCTCAGTCACGTGTAACTGTGTGTTTCCTCCTCAGTCACGTGCAACTGTGTGTTTCATCGTGTCAGTCACGTGCAGCTGTGTGTTTCATCGTCTCAGTCACGTGTAACTGTGTGTTTCATCGTCTCAGTCACGTGTAACTGTGTGTTTCCTCCTCAGTCACGTGCAACTGTGTGTTTCATCGTCAGTCACGTGTAACTGTGTGTTTCATCGTCAGTCACGTGTAACTGTGTGTTTCATCGTCTCAGTCACGTGTAACTGTGTGTTTCCTCCTCAGTCACGTGTAACTGTGTGTTTCATCGTCTCAGTCACGTGTAACTGTGTGTTTCATCGTCTCAGTCACGTGTAACTGTGTGTTTCATCGTCAGTCACGTGTAACTGTGTGTTTCATCGTCAGTCACGTGTAACTGTGTTTTTCATCGTCTCAGTCACGTGTAGCTGTGTGTTTCATCGTTTCAGTCACGTGTAACTGTGTGTTTCATCGTCTCAGTCACGTGTAACTGCGTGTTTCATCGTCTCAGTCACGTGTAACTGCGTGTTTCATCGTGTCAGTCACGTGTAACTGTGTGTTTCATCGTCAGTCACGTGTAACTGTGTGTTTCCTCCTCAGTCACGTGTAACTGTGTGTTTCATCGTCTCAGTCACGTGTAACTGTGTGTTTCATCGTCAGTCACGTGTAACTGTGTGTTTCATCGTCAGTCACGTGTAACTGTGTGTTTCATCGTCTCAGTCACGTGTAGCTGTGTGTTTCATCGTTTCAGTCACGTGTAACTGTGTGTTTCATCGTCTCAGTCACGTGTAACTGTGTGTTTCATCGTCTCAGTCACGTGTAACTGTGTGTTTCATCGTCTCAGTCACGTGTAACTGTGTGTTTCATCGTCTCAGTCACGTGTAACTCTGTGTTTCATCGTCTCAGTCACGTGTAACTCTGTGTTTCATCGTCTCAGTCACGTGTAACTGTGTGTTTCCTCCTCAGTCACGTGTAACTCTGTGTTTCATCGTCTCAGTCACGTGTAACTCTGTGTTTCATCGTCTCAGTCAGGTGTAACTCTGTGTTTCATCGTCTCAGTCAGGTGTAACTCTGTGTTTCATCGTCTCAGTCACGTGTAACTGCGTGTTTCATCGTCTCAGTCACGTGTAACTGTGTGTTTCATCGTCTCAGTCACGTGTAACTCTGTGTTTCATCGTCTCAGTCACGTGTAACTGCGTGTTTCATCGTCTCAGTCACGTGTAACTGCGTGTTTCATCGTCTCAGTCACGTGTAACTGCGTGTTTCATTGTCTCAGTCACGTGCAGCTGTGTGTTTCATCGTCTCAGTCACGTGTAACTGTGTGTTTCCTCCTCAGTCACGTGTAACTGTGTGTTTCATCGTCTCAGTCACGTGTAACTGTGTGTTTCATCGTCTCAGTCACGTGTAACTGTGTGTTTCATCGTCAGTCACGTGTAACTGTGTGTTTCATCGTCAGTCACGTGTAACTGTGTGTTTCATCGTCTCAGTCACGTGTAGCTGTGTGTTTCATCGTTTCAGTCACGTGTAACTGTGTGTTTCATCGTCTCAGTCACGTGTAACTGCGTGTTTCATCGTCTCAGTCACGTGTAACTGCGTGTTTCATCGTGTCAGTCACGTGTAACTGTGTGTTTCATCGTCAGTCACGTGTAACTGTGTGTTTCCTCCTCAGTCACGTGTAACTGTGTGTTTCATCGTCTCAGTCACGTGTAACTGTGTGTTTCATCGTCAGTCACGTGTAACTGTGTGTTTCATCGTCAGTCACGTGTAACTGTGTGTTTCATCGTCTCAGTCACGTGTAGCTGTGTGTTTCATCGTTTCAGTCACGTGTAACTGTGTGTTTCATCGTCTCAGTCACGTGTAACTGTGTGTTTCATCGTCTCAGTCACGTGTAACTGTGTGTTTCATCGTCTCAGTCACGTGTAACTGTGTGTTTCATCGTCTCAGTCACGTGTAACTGTGTGTTTCATCGTCTCAGTCACGTGTAACTCTGTGTTTCATCGTCTCAGTCACGTGTAACTGTGTGTTTCCTCCTCAGTCACGTGTAACTCTGTGTTTCATCGTCTCAGTCACGTGTAACTCTGTGTTTCATCGTCTCAGTCAGGTGTAACTCTGTGTTTCATCGTCTCAGTCAGGTGTAACTCTGTGTTTCATCGTCTCAGTCACGTGTAACTGCGTGTTTCATCGTCTCAGTCACGTGTAACTGTGTGTTTCATCGTCTCAGTCACGTGTAACTCTGTGTTTCATCGTCTCAGTCACGTGTAACTGCGTGTTTCATCGTCTCAGTCACGTGTAACTGCGTGTTTCATCGTCTCAGTCACGTGTAACTGCGTGTTTCATTGTCTCAGTCACGTGCAGCTGTGTGTTTCATCGTCTCAGTCACGTGTAGCTGTGTGTTTCATCGTCTCAGTCACGTGTAACTGTGTGTTTCCTCCTCAGTCACGTGCAACTGTGTGTTTCATCGTCAGTCACGTGTAACTGTGTGTTTCATCGTCAGTCACGTGTAATTGTGTGTTTCATCGTCTCAGTCACGTGTAACTGTGTGTTTCCTCCTCAGTCACGTGTAACTGTGTGTTTCATCGTCTCAGTCACGTGTAACTGTGTGTTTCATCGTCTCAGTCACGTGTAACTGTGTGTTTCATCGTCAGTCACGTGTAACTGTGTGTTTCATCGTCAGTCACGTGTAACTGTGTGTTTCATCGTCTCAGTCACGTGTAGCTGTGTGTTTCATCGTTTCAGTCACGTGTAACTGTGTGTTTCATCGTCTCAGTCACGTGTAACTGCGTGTTTCATCGTCTCAGTCACGTGTAACTGCGTGTTTCATCGTGTCAGTCACGTGTAACTGTGTGTTTCATCGTCTCAGTCACGTGTAACTGTGTGTTTCATCGTCTCAGTCACGTGTAACTGCGTGTTTCATCGTCTCAGTCACGTGTAACTGCGTGTTTCATTGTCTCAGTCACGTGCAGCTGTGTGTTTCATCATCTCAGTCACGTGTAACTGTGTGTTTCATCGTCTCAGTCACGTGTAACTGTGTGTTTCCTCCTCAGTCACGTGTAACTGTGTGTTTCATCGTCAGTCACGTGTAACTGTGTGTTTCATCGTCTCAGTCACGTGTAACTGTGTGTTTCCTCCTCAGTCACGTGTAACTGTGTGTTTCATCGTCTCAGTCACGTGTAACTGTGTGTTTCATCGTCTCAGTCACGTGTAACTGTGTGTTTCATCGTCAGTCACGTGTAACTGTGTGTTTCATCGTCAGTCACGTGTAACTGTGTGTTTCATCGTCAGTCACGTGTAACTGTGTGTTTCATCGTCTCAGTCACGTGTAACTGTGTGTTTCCTCCTCAGTCACGTGTAACTGTGTGTTTCATCGTCTCAGTCACGTGTAACTGTGTGTTTCATCGTCTCAGTCACGTGTAACTGTGTGTTTCATCGTCTCAGTCACGTGTAACTGTGTGTTTCATCGTCAGTCACGTGTAACTGTGTGTTTCATCGTCAGTCACGTGTAACTGTGTGTTTCATCGTCTCAGTCACGTGTAGCTGTGTGTTTCATCGTTTCAGTCACGTGTAACTGTGTGTTTCATCGTCTCAGTCACGTGTAACTGTGTGTTTCATCGTCTCAGTCACGTGTAACTGTGTGTTTCATCGTGTCAGTCACGTGTAACTGTGTGTTTCATCGTCTCAGTCAGGTGTAACTCTGTGTTTCATCGTCTCAGTCACGTGTAACTGTGTGTTTCATCGTCTCAGTCACGTGTAGCTGTGTGTTTCATCGTCTCAGTCACGTGTAACTGTGTGTTTCATCGTCTCAGTCACGTGTAACTGTGTGTTTCCTCCTCAGTCACGTGTAACTCTGTGTTTCATCGTCTCAGTCACGTGTAACTGTGTGTTTCATCGTCTCAGTCACGTGTAACTGCGTGTTTCATCGTCTCAGTCACGTGTAACTGTGTGTTTCATTGTCTCAGTCACGTGTAGCTGTGTGTTTCATCGTCTCAGTCACGTGTAACTGTGTGTTTCATCGTCTCAGTCACGTGTAACTGTGTGTTTCATTGTCTCAGTCACGTGTAGCTGTGTGTTTCATCGTCTCAGTCACGTGTAACTGTGTGTTTCATCGTCTCAGTCACGTGTAACTGTGTGTTTCCTCCTCAGTCACGTGTAACTGTGTGTTTCATCGTCTCAGTCACGTGTAACTGTGTGTTTCATCGTCAGTCACGTGTAACTGTGTGTTTCATCGTCTCAGTCACGTGTAACTGTGTGTTTCATCGTCTCAGTCACGTGTAACTCGGTGTTTCATCGTCTCAGTCACGTGTAACTCGGTGTTTCATCGTCACAGTCACGTGTAACTGTGTTTCATCCTCAGTCACGTGTAACTGTGTGTTTCATCGTCACAGTCACGTGTAACTCTGTGTTCATCGTCACAGTCACGTGTAACTGTGTGTTTCATCGTCTCAGTCACGTGTAACTGTGTGTTTCATCGTCTCAGTCACGTGTAACTCGGTGTTTCATCGTCTCAGTCACGTGTAACTCGGTGTTTCATCGTCACAGTCACGTGTAACTGTGTGTTTCATCCTCAGTCACGTGTAACTGTGTGTTTCATCGTCACTGTCACGTGTAACTCTGTATTTCATCGTCTCAGTCACGTGTAACTGTGTGTTTCATCGTCTCAGTCACGTGTAACTGTGTGTTTCATCGTCTCAGTCACGTGTAACTGTGTGTTTCATCGTCTCAGTCACGTGTAACTGTGTGTTTCATCGTCTCAGTCACGTGTAACTGTGTGTTTCATCGTCTCAGTCACGTGTAACTGTGTGTTTCATCGTCTCAGTCACGTGTAACTGTGTGTTTCATCGTCACAGTCACGTGTAACTGTGTGTTTCAACGTCTCAGTCACGTGTAACTGTGTGTTTCATCGTCTCAGTCACGTGTAACTGTGTGTTTCATCGTCACAGTCACGTGTAACTGTGTGTTTCATCGTCACAGTCACGTGTAACTGTGTGTTTCATCGTCTCAGTCACGTGCAACTGTGTGTTTCATCGTCTCAGTCACGTGTAACTGTGTGTTTCATCATCTCAGTCACGTGTAACTGTGTGTTTCATCGTCACAGTCACGTGTAACTGTGTGTTTCATCGTCACAGTCACGTGTAACTGTGTGTTTCATCGTCACAGTCACGTGTAACTGTGTGTTTCATCGTCTCAGTCACGTGTAACTGTGTGTTTCATCGTCTCAGTCACGTGTAACTGTGTGTTTCATCGTCTCAGTCACGTGTAACTGTGTGTTTCATCGTCTCAGTCACGTGTAACTGTGTGTTTCATCGTCTCAGTCACGTGTAACTGTGTGTTTCATCGTCTCAGTCACGTGTAACTGTGTGTTTCATCGTCTCAGTCACGTGTAACTGTGTGTTTCATCGTCTCAGTCACGTGTAACTGTGTGTTTCATCGTCTCAGTCACGTGTAACTGTGTTTCATCGTCTCAGTCACGTGTAACTGTGTGTTTCATCGTCTCAGTCACGTGTAACTGTGTGTTTCATCGTCTCAGTCACGTGTAACTGTGTGTTTCATCCTCCGTCACGTGTAACTGTGTCTTTCATCGTCTCAGTCACGTGTAACTGTGTCTTTCATCGTCTCAGTCACGTGTAACTGTGTCTTTCATCGTCTCAGTCACGTGCAACTGTGTGTTTCATCGTCTCAGTCACGTGCAACTGTGTGTTTCATCGTCTCAGTCACGTGCAACTGTGTGTTTCATCGTCTCAGTCACGTGCAACTGTGTGTTTCATCGTCTCAGTCACGTGTAACTGTGTGTTTCATCGTCTCAGTCACGTGTAACTGTGTTTCATCGTCACAGTCACGTGTAACTGTGTGTTTCATCGTCTCAGTCACGTGTAACTGTGTGTTTCATCGTCTCAGTCACGTGTAACTGTGTGTTTCATCGTCTCAGTCACGTGTAACTGTGTGTTTCATCGTCTCAGTCACGTGTAACTGTGTGTTTCATTGTCTCAGTCACGTGTAGCTGTGTGTTTCATCGTCTCAGTCACGTGTAACTGTGTGTTTCATCGTCTCAGTCACGTGTTACTCTGTGTTTCATCGTCTCAGTCACGTGTAACTGTGTGTTTCATCGTCACAGTCACGTGTAACTGTGTGTTTCATCATCACAGTCACGTGTAACTGTGTGTTTCATCGTCTCAGTCACGTGTGTTTCTTTTCTCCCTTCCAGAAAGAGATGACTTCTGGGATGTGTCACTGAGGAGCAGAACCACTGGAGCAGCTGAGGGACTGTCGGGGACGTCCTGCTGGCATGGCAGGAGGTTACCATGGAGATATGGAGGGGTACACAGTTGACTCTGAAGCTTGATGACATCATCAGTGTGATTCAACTAGCTAGATGTCATCGCTGTCATTCTGATAGCAAGAGAAGAACCTGTTACCTGCAGATATACCCGGATGAATGGATGGATGGATGAATGGGATGGATGGATGGACACTGTAGCAAAGACATTCTACTATTTCTACTGTAGTTTACTTTAAGGACTTCCCTCTGTAACACCACGTCGTTGAGGAGGACCTCCCTCTGCAACACCACGTCGTTGAGGAGGACCTCCCTCTGTAACACCACGTCGTTGAGGAGGACCTCCCTCTGTAACACCACGTCGTTGAGGAGGACCTCCCTCTGTAACACCACGTCGTTGAGGAGGACCTCCCTCTGTAACACCACGTCGTTGAGGAGGACCTCCCTCTGTAACACCACGTCGTTGAGGAGGACCTCCCTCTGTAACACCACGTCGTTGAGGAGGACCTCCCTCTGTAACACCACGTCATTGAGGAGGACCTCCCTCTGTAACACCACATCGTTGAGGAGGACCTCCTCTGTAACACCAGGACCTCCCTCTGTAACACCACGTCGTTGAGGAGGACCTCCCTCTGTAACACCACGTCGTTGAGGAGGACCTCCCTCTGTAACACCACGTCGTTGAGGAGGACCTCCCTCTGTAACACCACGTCGTTGAGGAGGACCTCCCTCTGTAACACCACGTCGTTGAGGAGGACCTCCCTCTGTAACACCACGTTGTTGAGGAGGACCTCCCTCTGTAACACCACATTGTTGAGGAGGACCTCCTTCTGTAACACCACGTCATTGAGGAGGACCTCCCTCTGTAACACCACATCGTTGAGGAGGACCTCCTCTGTAACACCAGGACCTCCCTCTGTAACACCACGTCGTTGAGGAGGACCTCCCTCTGTAACACCACGTCGTTGAGGAGGACCTCCCTCTGTAACACCACGTTGTTGAGGAGGACCTCCCTCTGTAACACCACGTCGTTGAGGAGGACCTCCCTCTGTAACACCACGTCGTTGAGGAGGCCCTCCCTCTGTAACACCACGTCGTTGAGGAGGACCTCCCTCTGTAACACCACGTCGTTGAGGAGGACCTCCCTCTGTAACACCAGGACCTCCCTCTGTAACACCACATCGTTGAGGAGGACCTCCCTCTGTAACACCACGTCGTTGAGGAGGACCTCCCTCCGTAACACCACGTCGTTGAGGAGGACCTCCCTCTGTAACACCACGTCGTTGAGGAGGACCTCCCTCTGTAACACCACGTCGTTGAGGAGGACCTCCCTCTGTAACACCACGTCGTTGAGGAGGACCTCCCTCTGTAACACCACGTCGTTGAGGAGGACCTCCCTCTGTAACACCACGTCGTTGAGGAGGCCCTCCCTCTGTAACACCACGTCGTTGAGGAGGACCTCCCTCTGTAACACCACGTCGTTGAGGAGGACCTCCCTCTGTAACACCAGGACCTCCCTCTGTAACACCACGTCGTTGAGGAGGACCTCCCTCTGTAACACCACGTCGTTGAGGAGGACCTCCCTCTGTAACACCACGTCGTTGAGGAGGACCTCCCTCTGTAACACCACGTCGTTGAGGAGGACCTCCCTCTGTAACACCACATTGTTGAGGAGGACCTCCTTCTGTAACACCACGTCGTTGAGGAGGACCTCCCTCTGTAACACCACATCGTTGAGGAGGACCTCCTCTGTAACACCACGTCATTGAGGAGGAGATGATTTAACCTCTCTAGGGTATGTGGGACGGTAGCGTCCCACCTCGTCAACAGCCAGTGAAACTGCAGGGCGCCAAATTCAAAACAACAGAAATCCTATAATTTAAATTCCTCAAACATACAAGTATTTTACACCATTTTAAAGATACACTTGTTGTAAATCCAGCCAAAGTGTCCGATTTCAAAAAGGTTTTACGACGAAAGCACACCAAACGATTATGTTAGGTATGATTATGTTAGGTATGAGCCAAGTCACAGAAAAAGACAGCCATTTTTCCAGCCAAAGAGAGCAGTAACAAAAAGCAGAAATAGAGATAAAATTAATCACTAACCTTTGATAATCTTCATCAGATGACACCCATAGGACTTCATGTTACACAATACATGTATTTTTTATTCGGTAAAGTTCATATTTATATCCAAAAATCTGAGTTTAGGCAAGATAATAGGTATGGTGCCGCTCACCTTCCTAGCCGCTTTTTGCTTTTTAAATGCATGTAGATTTGTAGAAAATTGTATCACTTGGCAAAAAGCCTGAGAAAATGCAGAGCGCCAAATTAAAATTAATTACTATGAAAATTACTATAAAATCAAAATTTCATTAAATCACGCATGAAAGATACCAAATTAAAGCTACACTGGTTGTGAATCCAGCCAACACATCCGAATTCAAATAGGTTTTTCAGCGAAAGCATACGATGCTATTATCTGAGCATAGCACCATAGTAAACAAAATAGAGAACTTTTCAACCCTGCAGACACAAAATGCAGAAACAAAAATATAATGCATGCCTTACCTTTGACGAGCTTCTTCTGTTGGCACTCCAATATGTCCCATAAACATCACAAATGGTCCTTTTGTTCGATTAATTCCGTCGATATATATCCAAAATGTCCATTTATTTGGCGCGTTTGATCCAGAAAAACACTGGTTCCAACTTGCTCAAACGTGACGACAAAATATCTCAAAGGTTACCTGTAAACTTTGCCAAAAAATGTCAAACTACTTTTGTAATACAACTTTAGGTATTTTTTAACGTTAATAATCGATAAAATTGAAGACGGGATGATATGTGTTCAATACAGGATTAAAACGATATGTAGCATGCCTTCTGTTTGATTGAAACGCATGTCTAGGACACCTGGAGTGCCTCGACTTCAAGATGGCCGTATTTCTTCATTACACAAAGGAATAACCTCAACCTATTTCTTATGACTGTTGACATCTAGTGGAAGCCGTAGGAACTGTAAGAATTCGCTTAGAAATCTGGTTTCCCAATGAAAAATCATTGAAGAGACAGTGACCTCAAAAAAAAAAAAAATCTGAATGGTTTGTCCTCGGGGTTAAATAAGCTAAATAAGTTATACTCAGACATGATTCAAACAGTTTTAGAAACTTCAGAGTGTTGTCCATCCCAATCTACTAATAATATGCATATCCTATCTCCTGGGGATGAGTAGCTGGCAGTTGAATTTGGGTATGCTTTTCATCCAAACGTGAAAATGCTGCCCCCTACCCTAGAGAAGTTAACTAACATTTACATGAGTTGATTGCGTAGTAGAGGTACATCTAAAATGGCACCCTGTTCCCTATATAGTGCACTACTTTAGACCAGAGCCCTATGGCACCCTATATAGTGCACTACTTTAGACCAGAGCCCTATTCCCTATAATAGAGCACTACCTTAGACCAGAGCCCTATGGCACCCTATTCCCTACTAGGACCACATGACTGACTGCTGGTAGAATCTACACACAGGTTTGACCTCCTTTCTCCACTATGGGGCGCTCTACAGTAGGACTTAAGCTTTGTAGAATGCTGCACATGGTTAATACACTAATGAGGTTTTAATACCCTGATGAGGTTTTAATACACTAATGAGGTTTTAATACCCTAATGAGGTTTTAATATCCTGATGAGGTTTTAATACCCTGACAATGTTTTAATACCCTGGTGAGGTTTTAATATCCTGATGAGGTTTTAATACACTGATGAGGTTTTAATACTCTGACAAGGTTTTAATATCCTGATGAGGTTTTAATACTCTGATGAGGTTTTAATACACTAACGAGGTAATGATACACTGATGAGGTTTTAATACACTGATGAGGTTTTAATACCCTGATGAGGTTTTGATACACTGATGAGGTTTTAATACTCTGACAAGGTTTTAATACACTGATGAGGTTTTGATACACTGATGAGGTTTTAATACCCTGATGAGGTTTTAATACCCTGATGAGGTTTTAATACCCTGATGAGGTTTTAATACCCTGAAGAGGTTTTAATACCCTGAAGAGGTTTTAATACCCTGAAGAGGTTTTAATACCCTGATGAGGTTTTAATACCCTGATGAGGTTTTAATACCCTGATGAGGTTTTAATACCCTGAAGAGGTTTTAATACACTGATGAGGTTTTAATACACTAATGAGGTTTTAATACTCTGATGAGGTTTTGATACTCTGAGGTTTTAATACCCTGATGAGGTTTTAATACACTGATGAGGTTTTAATACCCTGATGAGGTTTTGATACACTAATGAGGTTTTAATACCCTGATGAGGTTTTAATACCCTGATGAGGTTTTAATACCCTGATGAGGTTTTAATACCCTGACAATGCTTTAATACACTGATGAGGTTTTAATACCCTGATGAGGTTTTAATACCCTGACAATGCTTTAATACACTGATGAGGTTTTAATACCCTGACAATGTTTTAATACTCTGATGAGGTTTTAATACCCTGACAAGGTTTTAATACACTGATGAGGTTTTAATACCCTGATGAGGTTTTGATACACTGATGAGGTTTTAATACCCTGATGAGGTTTTAATACCCTGATGAGGTTTTAATAGACTGACAATGTTTTTATACACTGATGACGTAATGATACACTGATGAGGTATTTGATGTGGACGGATACAGACGTTTACCCGGTGTTGGTTACAGTTTGTCTATATAGTCTCCAACGATAACATGGTTTTTGTTGTTTAATTATGTCTTGTCTCGGAAACCTGCTTTTCCTGGTAGTTTTCCAATGAACAGTTGAAAATCATCACAAGACGTTATGTTTTCATGTTTGTAATCGTGATCTTTGGCGTGGAGACGGCCAAATCAGTCAGTTGATTTCGTTCATTTTTGTCTGTGTTTTGTGTCATCGTGTGTTTGACTGGTAACCGTCATGATTTAGCTACCGTTCATGTGGTTGAATCTGTGATCGCCTAGTTCACAGTTTATAACAATTACATTTATTTGTTGAATCACGTCGAGTTAATTTGATGTTTCACCTGTCTACATTTTTATGATTCAAAAGCATATGGACAGCGGTGTTCCTTCCATATTTTGTTGTTGACAAATTTAAATACTGTGACTTGACTTCAGGTACCCAGAATGATCAATAACAGCAGTACAAATGGAATAACCAACTGTAGCGTTGGTAGTTTTCACAGGTCCTTTCAAGTGCTGTTACCATTGGCTTACTCTTCAAATAAGATGTACATCAATCATGATCAGGTTTTTTCAATCACTTCACCGTGAGGACTTCTTTCTATTTAAATCTGCACCTGTAGTGCTGACACCTTTGTCCTGGGGAATATGGTAGTCCTGTGTGAGACTTTAACAACACTGGCATCCAGTCTGTCAATACAATCCTCACAGTCTGTAGTCTAACGTGTAATAGTCCCAGCCTCGGTCTTTACACAGTAACTGAATGTTTATTCTGTTTTACTAGAAAACACTGACACCATATTTACTGTTTTTAATGCTGTTTGACTGTTCATGATTCCATGTCAACATTACTACGACCACAAGCAATAAAGTGTGTTTTGATTCGTTTCTCAGACTCTTCCTGTCCATTCATTTTGAGGGGTAGTTTCACATTCTACTGGTGTTGTGTACATCTGTTGTTGAGAGAAACGCAGAGCTTCAATCTCTTCGTCTGAGCTCATTAACTCATCTGTCTCCCATTTATGAAATGGATGGTTGTAAAAAATAAAAATAAATGTTTTGTAAAAGGCAGCAGACTGTTTGTCATGGCAACACCATGTATTCCAAGTCACGAGTCTCTTTGAGGATAAATGAGACAACTTAGAGGCGTGAGGAAAAAGAACCCTGGACACACTCTCCTTAGCTCTACAACTTCCTGTATACCAACTGTCTACAGGATTGGGCTCTTAAGTCTGCTCCGATCACATGACCAAAGTATTGTATCTCCTTACTTCCCAAAGTGGCACTTGTCTTTGTTCCGCTTGTAGTCCTGACTCTTTGATGGTCTGTAGCGCTTTGCTCAGATTCCTGTCGCGTTCTTCCTTGTTTGTTGCACCGTACACCAGTATGTCGTCCTGTCTTCTCAGGAGCTCGCTCATCTCCCTCTGAAAGATCTCTGGCGCATCTGGTTATCCTGTCCTCTCAGGAGCTCGCTCATCTCCCTCTGAAAGATCTCTGGCGCATCTGGTTATCCTGTCCTCTCAGGAGCTCGCTCATCTCCCTCTGAAAGATCTCTGGCGCATCTGGTTATCCTGTCCTCTCAGGAGCTCGCTCATCTCCCTCTGAAAGATCTCTGGCGCATCTGGTTATCCTGTCCTCTCAGGAACTCGCTCATCTCCCTCTGAAAGATCTCTGGCGCATCTGGTTATCCTGTCCTCTCAGGAGCTCGCTCATCTCCCTCTGAAAGATCTCTGGCACATCTGGTTATCCTGTCCTCTCAGGAACTCGCTCATCTCCCTCTGAAAGATCTCTGGCGCATCTGGTTATCCTGTCCTCTCAGGAACTCGCTCATCTCCCTCTGAAAGATCTCTGGCGCATCTGGTTATCCTGTCCTCTCAGGAGCTCGCTCATCTCCCTCTGAAAGATCTCTGGCGCATCTGGTTATCCTGTCCTCTCAGGAGCTCGCTCATCTCCCTCTGAAAGATCTCTGGCGCATCTGGTTATCCTGTCCTCTCAGGAACTCGCTCATCTCCCTCTGAAAGATCTCTGGCGCATCTGGTTATCCTGTCCTCTCAGGAGCTCGCTCATCTCCCTCTGAAAGATCTCTGGCGCATCTGGTTATCCTGTCCTCTCTGGAGCTCGCTCATCTCCCTCTGAAAGATCTCTGGTGCATCTGGTTATCCTGTCCTCTCAGGAGCTCGCTCATCTCCCTCTGAAAGATCTCTGGCGCATCTGGTTATCCTGTCCTCTCAGGAGCTCGCTCATCTCCCTCTGAAAGATCTCTGGCGCATCTGGTTATCCTGTCCTCTCAGGAGCTCGCTCATCTCCCTCTGAAAGATCTCTGGCGTATCTGGTTATCCTGTCCTCTCAGGAGCTCGCTCATCTCCCTCTGAAAGATCTCTGGCGCATCTGGTTATCCTGTCCTCTCAGGAGCTCGCTCATCTCCCTCTGAAAGATCTCTGGCGCATCTGGTTATCCTGTCCTCTCAGGAGCTCGCTCATCTCCCTCTGAAAGATCTCTGGCGCATCTGGTTATCCTGTCCTCTCAGGAGCTCGCTCATCTCCCTCTGAAAGATCTCTGGCGCATCTGGTTATCCTGTCCTCTCAGGAGCTCGCTCATCTCCCTCTGAAAGATCTCTGGCGCATCTGGTTATCCTGTCCTCTCAGGAGCTCGCTCATCTCCCTCTGAAAGATCTCTGGCGCATCTGGTTATTCCAAAAAAAAGGAAGACGCTTGAAGTAGAATCTCCCCATCGGGACTGTTGAAAGTCGTCAAGTCTTCGGCAACTGGATTCAACCGGTATCTACCAAAAAAAAAACTCTAGACACATCGGGTGTGGAAAAGACTAGATAGCTTTGGTGCTATATCCTCCAACGGGTAAACTATCCCGTTTTCACTGCTTTCATCGAGTCGTTTTAAGTCTACGCACGTTCTCACTTTGCCATCAGCACCATGGGAGCACGCCGGTCTGTAGGCATGGTTACTCCCTCCATGATGTCATATCTTCCCATTTCTGTCCAGTTCCTCCTTCCCTCTTGGAAGAAGTGGAGAAGGAATTCTGCGTGGCGAAGTCAGAGAATAGGGGACTTCCTCGGGTCTAAACTCAATCTTGACCGGTTCACAATTCAGTAGGCCCATCTCTCCAAACACATCTGTTCTGAGGACCAAACCCATCTTTCATGCAACGGTTCTGCTAGGTATGTTATTAACGTATGGCACTCGAATCACAAAGATCCAGAACTTGTACATTTCTCCTTTTTCTTTCACTCGTGGTTAGGTAGCCTAGTGGTTAGAGCGTTGGGCCAGTAACCGAAAGGTTACTAGATTGTAATCCCCGAGCTGACAAGGTAAAATCTGTCATTCTTCCCCTGAACAAGGCAGTTAACCCACTGTTCCTAGGCCATCATTGTAAGTAAGGGATTTGTTCTTAACTAACTTACCTCGTTAAATAAACATTTTTAAAAATCCCCATAAAATCAATCCTGCCACCTGGGCTGTGAACAGCATTTTCAATGTTAGCCAGCAGGGGGTGCTGTGGCAAGCTCTGGTAAGTGCTCTGAGACATTACTATAATATCAGCACTAGTTTCAATGTTAGCCAGCAGGGGGTGCTGTGGCAAGCTCTGGTAAGTGCACTGAGACATTACTATAATATCAGCCCCAGTTTCAATGTTAGCCAGCAGGGGGTGCTGTGGCAAGCTCTGGTAAGTGCTCTGAGACATCACTATAATATCAGCGCCAGTTTCAATGTTAGCCAGCAGGGGGTGCTGTGGCAAGCTCTGGTAAGTGCTCTGAGACATTACTATAATATCAGCCCCAGTTTCAATCTTGAACTTGACACGTGTAGCTCAACATGCCACTGATCTTCAGAATCATACTGCTGGGCAACTGATCCTAACAGAATGCCCCTTTTGCATTTCATCCTCAGCTGTAACATCTTTGACCCATTTTGTTATACTTCCTGCATTTTTTTTTTTTTTTTTTTTTGCATGCTGGACAATTTTCACTGTCACCATGGCTGCGGTTACAACTTGATCAATTTTCCCTGTTTCGACTGTTTCTTTGCTTAACCTCTTGATGTGGGAAAAAAAAATTTTTAAATGAAGTTGAACATGTGCTCTCTATGACAGAATGTTATAATTAGATTAAATTTAATTAATTAATTTAATTAAGTAAAACAAATTAAACGTATTTGTTGTACCAAGATACACTTTTCAAAAGACACCGCATTGGTGGAATGACCCATGTACTGTAGATTTGGTTGTACACGGCTCAATGCTTTGTAAACTGCTTGAATCCTATACCACTAGGTGGTATCAGGCCCATATGCTTGTTTAACAAAAAAACAAATGTGCTTAAATCCTCAGAATTAAAAGGTATTCACATCATTAGTCAAAGGTATCAATAATAAAACATCACAGATAAGTATTTATTCACAAAACGTTTTTTATTTTATTTTATTTTACATACAGTTTGTCTATGTAGTGGTTTGAGGCTAGACTCAGATCCGCGCTAGACGCCACCCGCATAGTGGTTGGTTTTGGCGTTAGAGCTGTTAAATCCACAAGTAGCTCCCGGCGTTATACCTGAAGTAGACATCGCCATTGGCTGCATGGAGTCGCATTAAGATAAATCCCATGCAGCCTTGTTTACACATTCCAACACTGGAATGTGAGATGTGATTTACACCTCGATTAGGCTGAAATCATCATTATTTCATTTCCTGATTTTTTTATTTATTTTCAATTTGAATGTCAGTATGTCTATATAGACTTCTCTTTCGGAACTTCTAAAGCGAGTGGGGACGAGTGTGGCTTCTGGCAAGTGTAACGGATGTGAAATGGCTAACTAGTTAGCGGGTACGCGCTAGTAGCGTTTCAATCAGTTACGTCACTTGCTCTGAAACCTAGAAGTAGTGTTGCACCTTGCTCTGCGAGGGCCGCGGCCTTTGTGGAGTGATGGGTAACGATGCTTCGTGGGTGACCGTTGTTGATGTGTGCAGAGGGTCCCTGGTTCGCGCCCGTGTCGGGGCGAGGGGACGACGTAAAGTTATACTGTTACACAAGGATCACAAGAACAGCTGCTCGCTGATTTATAAGGCTCCAACGCAGTGGTCAGCTATCGCCGGTTGGCGCCATGATCCCAGTGAATCTAGGCCTCAATTTGTGAAAGATACTTACAATACACGTGACATCACTGTTGACTGACAGGTCTGTAACGTCTGGTTCCACTGCCCTTATAAGGACAACCGTTACAGTGTTGATATAGGTCAGCCAATGACTATCATAGGATTGCATCTCAAATGGCACCCTATTCCCTACATAGTGCACTTCTTTTGACCAGGATCTATGGTGGCCTATTCTCTACATAGTGCACTACTTTTAACCAGGGTCTATGGCACCCTATTCCCTACATAGTGCACTACTTTTAACCAGGGTCTATGCCACCCTATTCCCTACATAGTGCACTACTTTTGACCATGGTCTATGGCACCCTATTCCCTACATAGTGCACTACTTTTAACCAGGACCCCATAGAGAATAGGGTGCCCTGGACATTCATCACAACATAAAAATCATCAACAATAATGCAGGTTTACATCAAGACGAAAGTCTCTGCCCGGTTGGTTAATGATTGTACAATGTTAGCACGTAACTTGGAGTACACAATATGCGCAAAATACCAGTCCTTAAACCCCCGGGTGGAGGATTGTTTCAACCATGTAGCTTTATGATTGGTGTACAACGCCATGGTGGAAATATTGTCGTGTCGTTTTTGTTTTCAGCAGCAAATCATCCCGCTTCTTCCGCGGAGCAGTCGATGCCGGCGTAGGTGAACTTCTCATACAGACTGGTGTTGACGTACGTCTAGAAACAACACACACACACAGAGAGAAATCATGTTAATTACTATATTATTAACTCATTAAACCT
>NC_074685.1:5265384-5302884 GCF_029448725.1 Salvelinus fontinalis | reverse complement strand
CCATAACATGTTTCAGTATCTCTCAGACCTCTATAACATGTTTCAGTATCTCTCAGACCTCTATAACATGTTTCAGTATCTCTCAGACCTCTATAACATGTTTCAGTATCTCTCAGACCTCCGTAACATGTTTTAGTATCTCTCAGACCTCCGTAACATGTTTCAGTATCTCTCAGACCTCTATAACATGTTTCAGTATCTCTCAGACCTCTATAACATGTTTCAGTATCTCTCAGACCTCCGTAACATGTTTTAGTATCTCTCAGACCTCCGTAACATGTTTCAGTATCTCTCAGACCTCCGTAACATGTTTCAGTATCTCTCAGACCTCCGTAACATGTTCTAGTATCTCAGACCTCCATAACATGTTTCAGTATCTCTCAGACCTCTATAACATGTTGTAGTATCTCTCAGACCTCCATAACATGTTTCAGTATCTCTCAGACCTCTATAACATGTTTCAGTATCTCTCAGACCTCCGTAACATGTTTCAGTATCTCTCAGACCTCCGTAACATGTTCTAGTATCTCTCAGACCTCCATAACATGTTTCAGTATCTCTCAGACCTCCGTAACATGTTTCAGTATCTCTCAGACCTCCGTAACATGTTTCAGTATCTCTCAGAGCTCCGTAACATGTTCTAGTATCTCTCAGACCTCTAAAACATGTTTCAGTATCTCTCAGACCTCCGTAACATGTTTTAGTATCTTTCAGACCTCCGTAACATGTTTCAGTATCTCTCAGACCTCCATAACATGTTTCAGTATCTCTCAGACCTCTGTAACATGTTTCAGTATCTCTCAGACCTCCGTAACATGTTTCAGTATCTCTCAGACATCCGTAACATGTTTCAGTATCTCTCAGACCTCCGTAACATGTTTCAGTATCTCAGACCTCTATAACATGTTTCAGTATCTCTCAGACCTCCGTAACATGTTTCAGTATCTCTCAGACCTCCGTAACATGTTCTAGTATCTCTCAGACCTCCATAAACTGAGACATAGAGAAAGACATGGTCCTAGTGAAGAAGGATTTGCCCTTTTATAGTGTAGTGCACAGAGGGACAAATAACTTCTTCCATCATCAGAAAACCACAGTGTTTACATCTAGAAGAAGGAAATGACAGTAATGACATAATATGGGTCATTACAGTTACTGTACCCCTCAGAGAATATAGAACAACAAGCTCCTCTGTAGAGCAGCCTGTACCACTAATATAGAACAACAAGCTCCTCTGTAGAGCAGCCTGTACCACTAATATAGAACAACAAGCTCCTCTGTAGAGCAGCAGTTACTGTACCACTAATATAGAACAACAAGCTCCTCTGTAGAGCAGCCTGTACCACTAATATAGAACAACAAGCTCCTCTATAGAGCAGCAGTCACTGTACCACTAATATAGAACAACAAGCTCCTCTATAGAGCAGTAGTCACTGTACCACTAATATAGAACAACAAGCTCCTCTGTAGAGCAGCCTGTACCACTAATATAGAACAACAAGCTCCTCTGTAGAGCAGCAGTCACTGTACCACTAATATAGAACAACACGCTCCTCTGTAGAGCAGTTAGAGTACCCCTCAGAGAATATAAAACAACAAGCTCCTCTGTAGAGCAGCAGTTACTGTACCACTAATATAGAACAACAAGCTCCTCTGTAGAGCAGCCTGTACCACTAATATAGAACAACAAGCTCCTCTGTAGAGCAGCAGTCACTGTACCACTAATATAGAACAACAAGCTCCTCTGTAGAGCAGCCTGTACCACTAATATAGAACAACAAGCTCCTCTATAGAGCAGTAGTCACTGTACCACTAATATAGAACAACAAGCTCCTCTGTAGAGCAGCAGTCACTGTACCACTAATATAGAACAACAAGCTCCTCTGTAGAGCAGCCTGTACCACTAATATAGAACAACAAGCTCCTCTGTAGAGCAGCCTGTACCACTAATATAGAACAACAAGCTCCTCTGTAGAGCAGCAGTCACTGTACCACTAATATAGAACAACAAGCTCCTCTGTAGAGCAGCAGTTACTGTACCCCTAATATAGAACAACAAGCTCCTCTGTAGAGCAGCCTGTACCACTAATATAGAACAACAAGCTCCTCTGTAGAGCAGCCTGTACCACTAATATAGAACAACAAGCTCCTCTGTAGAGCAGCAGTTACTGTACCCCTAATATAGAACAACAAGCTCCTCTGTAGAGCAGCCTGTACCACTAATATAGAACAACAAGCTCCTCTGTAGAGCAGCCTGTACCACTAATATAGAACAACAAGCTCCTCTGTAGAGCAGCAGTTACTGTACCACTAATATAGAACAACAAGCTCCTTTGTAGAGCAGCAGTTACTGTACCATTAATATAGAACAACAAGCTCCTCTGTAGAGCAGCCTGTACCACTAATATAGAACAACAAGCTCCTCTGTAGAGCAGCAGTTCCTGTACCACTAATATAGAACAACACGCTCCTCTGTAGAGCAGCCTGTACCACTAATATAGAACAACAAGCTCCTCTGTAGAGCAACAGTTACTGCACCACTAGTATAGAACAACAAGCTCCTCTGTAGAGCAGTAGTTACTGTACCACTAATATAGAACAACAAGCTCCTCTGTAGCAGCAGTTACTGTACCACTAATATAGAACAACAAGCTCCTCTGTAGCAGCAGTTACTGTACCACTAATATAGAACAACAAGCTCCTCTGTAGAGCAGCCTGTACCACTAATATAGAACAACAAGCTCCTCTGTAGAGCAGCAGTTACTGTACCACTAATATAGAACAACAAGCTCCTCTGTAGAGCAGCCTGCACCACTAATATAGACAACAAGCTCCTCTGTAGAGCAGCAGTCACTATACCACTAATATAGAACAACAAGCTCCTCTGTAGAGCAGCCTGTACCACTAATATAGACAACAAGCTCCTCTGTAGAGCAGCAGTTACTGTACCATTAATATAGAACAACAAGCTCCTCTGTAGAGCAGCCTGTACCACTAATATAGAACAACAAGCTCCTCTGTAGAGCAGCCTGTACCACTAATATAGAACAACAAGCTCCGCTGTAGAGCAGCAGTCACTGTACCACTAATATAGAACAACAAGCTCCTCTGTAGAGCAGCCTGTACCACTAATATAGAACAACAAGCTCCTCTGTAGAGCAGCCTGTACCACTAATATAGAACAACAAGCTCCTCTGTAGAGCAGCCTGTACCACTAATATAGACAACAAGCTCCTCTGTAGAGCAGCAGTCACTGTACCACTAATATAGAACAACAAGCTCCTCTGTAGAGCAGCCTGCACCACTAATATAGAACAACAAGCTCCTCTGTAGAGCAGCAGTTACTGTACCACTAATATAGAACAACAAGCTCCTCTGTAGAGCAGCCGTCACTGTACCACTAATATAGAACAACAAGCTCCTCTGTAGAGCAGCAGTCACTGTACCACTAATATAGAACAACAAGCTCCTCTGTAGAGCAGCCTGTACCACTAATATAGAACAACAAGCTCCGCTGTAGAGCAGCAGTCACTGTACCACTAATATAGAACAACAAGCTCCTCTGTAGAGCAGCCTGTACCACTAATATAGAACAACAAGCTCCGCTGTAGAGCAGCAGTCACTGTACCACTAATATAGAACAACAAGCTCCTCTGTAGAGCAGCCTGTACCACTAATATAGAACAACAAGCTCCTCTGTAGAGCAGCCTGTACCACTAATATAGAACAACAAGCTCCTCTGTAGAGCAGCCTGCACCACTAATATAGAACAACACGCTCCTCTGTAGAGCAGTTAGAGTACCCCTCAGAGAATATAGAACAACAAGCTCCTCTGTAGAGCAGCAGTTACTGTACCACTAATATAGAACAACAAGCTCCTCTGTAGAGCAGCCTGTACCACTAATATAGAACAACACGCTCCTCTGTAGAGCAGCCTGTACCACTAATTTAGATCAACAAGCTCCTCTGTAGAGCAGCAGTTACTGTACCACTAATATAGAACAACAAGCTCTTCTGTAGAGCAGCCTGTACCACTAATATAGACAACAAGCTCCTCTGTAGAGCAGTTAGAGTACCCCTCAGAGAATATAGAACAACTGTACAGTTAGAGTACCCCAGTTAGAGTTATTATTCTGCTGATCAAAATGTACACCCTATTACCTACAAAGTTCACAAAACCAGGCCCCATACACTGCATCTAGTCCACCCCATACACTGCATCTAGTCCACCCCATACACTGCACCTAGTCCACCCCAGGCCACTGCATCTAGTCCACCCCAGTCCACTGCATCTAGTCCACCCCAGGCCACTGCGTCTAGTCTACCCCAGGCCACGGCATCTAGTCCACCCCAGGCCACTGCATCTAGTCCACCCCAGGCCACTGCATCTAGTCCACCCCAGGCCACTGCGTCCAGTCTACCCCAGGCCACTGCATCTAGTCCACCCCAGGCCACTGCATCTAGTATACCCCAGGCCACTGCATCTAGTCTACCCCAGGCCACTGCATCTAGTCTACCCCCAGGCCACTGCATCTAGTCCACCTCAGGCCACTGCATCTAGTCCACCCCAGGCCACTGCATCTAGTCCACCCCAGGCTACTGCATCTAGTCTACCCCAGGCCACTGCATCTAGTCCACCCCAGGCCACTGCATCTAGTCCACCCCAGGCCACTGCGTCTAGTCTACCCCATACACTGCATCTAGTCCCCCCCAGGCCACTGCATCTAGTCCACCCCAGGCCACTGCGTCTAGTCCACCCCATACACTGCATCTAGTCAACCCCAGGCCACTGCATCTAGTCCACCCCAGGCCACTGCATCTAGTCCACCCCAGGCCACTGCATCTAGTATACCCCAGGCCACTGCATCTAGTCCACCCCCAGGCCACTGCATCTAGTCTACCCCAGGCCACTGCATCTAGTCCACCCCAGGCCACTGCGTCTAGTCCACCCCAGGCCACTGCATCTAGTCCACCCCAGGCCACTGCATCTAGTATACCCCAGGCCACTGCATCTAGTCCACCCCAGGCCACTGCGTCTAGTCTACCCCAGGCCACTGCATCTAGTCCACCCCAGGCCACTGCATCTAGTCCACCCCCAGGCCACTGCGTCTAGTCCACCCCAGGCCACTGCATCTAGTCCACCCCAGGCCACTGCATCTAGTCCACCCCCGGCCACTGCATCTATTCTACCCCAGGCCACTGCATCTAGTCCACCCCAGGCCACTGCGTCTAGTCTACCCCAGGCCACTGCGTCTAGTCCACCCCAGGCCACTGCATCTAGTCCACCCCAGGCCACTGCATCTAGTCCACCCCCGGCCACTGCATCTAGTCTACCCCAGGCCACTGCATCTAGTCCACCCAGGCCACTGCATCTAGTCCACCCCAGGCCACTGCATCTAGTCCACCCAGGCCACTGCATCTAGTCCACCCCAGACAGAAAGACAACCAGACAAGAGGCACAACTGGCGCCACAAAAGGGTCGTATTCCTGAGACATCAAATAGAAGAAAACGGATTACAACAGGGAGGGCCCTGAACTTTTCCAATAAGAAATACTCAAATACTGATTTGATACGGTGTGTCCAAATGAATACAACCCAGCCTTCCACTCCACTGTCAGCATAGAGAGATGTAACCTCCACACAACACTGATTACGTGACAAATGGCACCCTATTCCCTTTATACTGCACAACTTTTAACCAGAGCCAACATAACACAGTCACTGTCTGTCTATATCTACCTCTCCATCCAGGGAGACTGCTCTACCTCTCCATCCAGGGAGACTGCTCTACCTCTCCATCCAGGGAGGCTGCTCTACCTCTCCGTCCAGGGAGACTGCTCTACCTCTCCATCCAGGGAGACTGCTCTACCTCTCCATCCAGGGAGGCTGCTCTACCTCTCCGTCCAGGGAGACTGCTCTACCTCTCCATCCAGGGAGACTGCTCTACCTCTCCATCCAGGGAGACAGGGAGACTGCTCTACCTCTCCATCCAGGGAGACAGGGAGACTGCTCTACCTCTCCATCCAGGGAGCCTGCTCTACCTCTCCATCCAGGGAGACTGCTCTACCTCTCCATCCAGGGAGACTGCTCTACCTCTCCATCCAGGGAGACTGCTCTACCTCTCCGTCCAGGGAGACTGCTCTACCTCTCCATCCAGGGAGACTGCTCTACCTCTCCATCCAGGGAGACTGCTCTACCTCTCCATCCAGGGAGACTGCTCTACCTCTCCATCCAGGGAGACAGGGAGACTGCTCTACCTCTCCATCCAGGGAGACAGCTCTACCTCTCCATCCAGGGAGACAGGGAGACTGCTCTATCTCTCCATCCAGGGAGACAGGGAGACTGCTCTACCTCTCCATCCAGGGAGACAGGGAGACTGCTCTACCTCTCCATCCAGGGAGGCTGCTCTACCTCTCCATCCAGGGAGGCTGCTCTACCTCTTCATCCAGGGAGGCTGCTCTACCTCTCCATCCAGGGAGACAGGGAGGCTGCTCTACCTCTCCATCCAGGGAGGCTGCTCTACCTCTCCATCCAGGGAGGCTGCTCTACCTCTCCATCCAGGGAGGCTGCTCTACCTCTCCATCCAGGGAGGCTGCTCTACCTCTCCATCCAGGGAGACAGGGAGGCTGCTCTACCTCTCCATCCAGGGAGGCTGCTCTACCTCTCCATCCAGGGAGACTGCTCTACCTCTCCATCCAGGGAGTCAGGGAGACAGGGAGACTGCTCTACCTCTCCGTCCAGGGAGACAGGGAGGCTGCTCTACCTCTCCATCCAGGGAGACAGGGAGCCTGCTCTACCTCTCCACCCAGGGAGGCTGCTCTACCTCTCCACCCAGGGAGACTGCTCTACCTCTCCATCCAGGGAGACTGCTCTACCTCTCCATCCAGGGAGGCTGCTCTACCTCTCCATCCAGGGAGACTGCTCTACCTCTCCATCCAGGGAGACTGCTCTACCTCTCCATCCAGGGAGACTGCTCTACCTCTCCATCCAGGGAGACTGCTCTACCTCTCCATCCAGGGAGGCTGCTCTACCTCTCCATCCAGGGAGGCTGCTCTACCTCTCCATCCAGGGAGACAGGGAGGCTGCTCTACCTCTCCATCCAGGGAGACTGCTCTACCCCTCCATCCAGGGAGGCTGCTCTACCTCTCCATCCAGGGAGACTGCTCTACCTCTCCATCCAGGGAGACTGCTCTACCTCTCCATCCAGGGAGACTGCTCTACCTCTCCATCCAGGGAGACTGCTCTATCTCTCCATCCAGGGAGGCTGCTCTACCTCTCCATCCAGGGAGACTGCTCTACCTCTCCGTCCAGGGAGACTGCTCTACCTCTCCATCCAGGGAGACTGCTCTACCTCTCCATCCAGGGAGACTGCTCTACCTCTCCATCCAGGGAGACTGCTCTACCTCTCCATCCAGGGAGACAGGGAGACTGCTCTACCTCTCCATCCAGGGAGACAGGGAGACTGCTCTACCTCTCCATCCAGGGAGACAGGGAGACTGCTCTATCTCTCCATCCAGGGAGACAGGGAGACTGCTCTACCTCTCCATCCAGGGAGACAGGGAGACTGCTCTACCTCTCCATCCAGGGAGGCTGCTCTACCTCTCCATCCAGGGAGGCTGCTCTACCTCTCCATCCAGGGAGGCTGCTCTACCTCTCCATCCAGGGAGACAGGGAGGCTGCTCTACCTCTCCATCCAGGGAGGCTGCTCTACCTTTCCATCCAGGGAGGCTGCTCTACCTCTCCATCCAGGGAGGCTGCTCTACCTCTCCATCCAGGGAGGCTGCTCTACCTCTCCATCCAGGGAGACTGCTCTACCTCTCCATCCAGGGAGACAGGGAGGCTGCTCTACCTCTCCATCCAGGGAGGCTGCTCTACCTCTCCATCCAGGGAGACTGCTCTACCTCTCCATCCAGGGAGACAGGGAGACAGGGAGACTGCTCTACCTCTCCGTCCAGGGAGACAGGGAGGCTGCTCTACCTCTCCATCCAGGGAGACAGGGAGACTGCTCTACCTCTCCATCCAGGGAGACAGCTCTACCTCTCCATCCAGGGAGACTGCTCTACCTCTCCATCCAGGGAGACTGCTCTACCTCTCCATCCAGGGAGGCTGCTCTACCTCTCCATCCAGGGAGACTGCTCTACCTCTCCATCCAGGGAGACTGCTCTACCTCTCCATCCAGGGAGGCTGCTCTACCTCTCCATCCAGGGAGACTGCTCTACCTCTCCATCCAGGGAGGCTGCTCTACCTCTCCATCCAGGGAGGCTGCTCTACCTCTCCATCCAGGGAGACAGGGAGGCTGCTCTACCTCTCCATCCAGGGAGGCTGCTCTACCTCTCCATCCAGGGAGGCTGCTCTACCTCTCCATCCAGGGAGGCTGCTCTACCTCTCCATCCAGGGAGGCTGCTCTACCTCTCCATCCAGGGAGGCTGCTCTACCTCTCCATCCAGGGAGGCTGCTCTACCTCTCCGTCCAGGGAGACAGTTAGACTGCTCTACCTCTCCATCCAGGGAGACAGCTCTACCTCTCCGTCCAGGGAGACAGGGAGTCTGCTCTACTTCTCCATCCAGGGAGACTGGGAGACTGCTCTACCTCTCCATCCAGGGAGACAGGGAGGCTGCTCTACCTCTCCATCCAGGGAGGCTGCTCTACCTCTCCATCCAGGGAGACAGGGAGACTGCTCTACCTCTCCATTCATGGAGACTGCTCTACCTCTCCATCCAGGGAGACAGGGAGACTGCTCTACCTCTCCATTCATGGAGACTGCTCTACCTCTCCATCCAGGGAGACAGGGAGACTGCTCTACCTCTCCACCCAGGGAGACAGGGAGGCTGCTCTACCTCTCCATCCAGGGAGACAGGGAGACTGCTCTACCTCTCCATCCAGGGAGACAGGGAGCCTGCTCTACCTCTCCATCCAGGGAGACAGGGAGACTGCTCTAACTCTCCATCCAGGGAGACAGGGAGACTGCTCTACCTCTCCATCCAGGGAGGCTGCTCTACCTCTCCATCCAGGGAGGCTGCTCTACCCCTCCATCCAGGGAGACAGGGAGACTGCTCTACCTCTCCATCCAGGGAGACTGCTCTACCTCTCCATCCAGGGAGACAGGGAGCCTGCTCTACCCCTCCATCCAGGGAGACTGCTCTACCTCTCCATCCAGGGAGACAGGGAGACTGCTCTACCTCTCCATCCAGGGAGACAGGGAGACTGCTCTACCTCTCCATGCAGGGAGACAGGGAGACTGCTCTATCTCTCCATCCAGGGAGACTGCTCTACCTCTCCATCCAGGGAGACAGGGAGACTGCTCTACCTCTCCATGCAGGGAGACAGGGAGACTGCTCTATCTCTCCATCCAGGGAGCCTGCTCTACCTCTCCATCCAGGGAGACAGGGAGACTGCTCTACCTCTCCATCCAGGGAGATAGGGAGACAGGGAGGCTGCTCTACCTCTCCATCCAGGGAGACAGGGGGGCTGCTCTACCTCTCCATCCAGGGAGACAGGGAGACTGCTCTACCTCTCCATCCAGGGAGATAGGGAGACTGCTCTATCTCTTCATCCAGGGAGACTGCTCTACCTCTCCATCCAGGGAGGCTGCTCTACCCCTCCATCCAGGGAGACAGGGAGACTGCTCTACCTCTCCATCCAGGGAGACAGGGAGACTGCTCTATCTCTTCATCCAGGGAGACTGCTCTACCTCTCCATCCAGGGAGACAGGGAGGCTGCTCTACCCCTCCATCCAGGGAGACAGGGAGCCTGCTCTACCTCTCCATCCAGGGAGTCAGGGAGACAGGGAGACAGGGAGCCTGCTCTACCTCTCCATCCAGGGAGACAGGGAGACAGGGAGACAGGGAGACTGCTCACATCCATTAGTGAAGACCTACAGCTGAACTTCATCATAATGAATGAATGAGAACAATGTGAGAGCCATTTACAAGCAAACAGTCATAACGGAGAGCCTGATCCTGTTGTTCCTTTCCCCTAGCAATTTACCGAGCTAACAGAGCTAACAGAGCTAACAGAGCTAACAGAGCTAACAGAGCTAACAGAGCTAACAGAGCTAACAGGATTCTACCTGACTCTCAACCTCTCTTCCCCTGTCCCCTCCCCCTCGTCCCCCAACCCCTCCCCCCAAAAAAGCACTGGACACAGTAACCTCTGTTGTTCTTCAGAAGCAAAAAAGGGAAATAGCTCATAAGGTGGTCGCCAAACCTGGTCGATCTTCAAGGCATTCCTAGTCGATCACCAAACATGTGGCTATGAATTTGTGCGCGAGGCAGACGCAGTGCGGCTGGAGTTTTGCCATCAAGTGGAAGACGGTGTGTCCCCCCTCTCTCTGGCCAGTCTCACCGGAGGAAAGCAAGGAGAGAGCAGGGACCATGAGAGGCTCCCTCCCTCCTCGGAGACTAATGCCGTGTTCAAAACAACTGGGAACTCGGAAATCTCACACTTCCGACTTCAAGACAACTAGAAACTAAAAAAAAAAAAAAAAACACGATCTGACTGGGAAAAATCATTTTGAACAGTCATCCAACTCGGAACTCCAAGTTGGAAACTCTGGTATCATTGCGGGGAATAATAATAAAGGTATACTCTTTAAAAAAGTATCTATGTCTATGTAGGTATGTGTATGTATATATGTCTATATGTATGCATACGTGAATGGATATATATATTTACCCCAAAAAATATGGGGGATTGGAAATGATGCAGACAATTACATTGGAAGCAACATTCTTTCCGCAATATTAAGCTGATCCACACCCCCCCCAAAAAAAAAAAAAAAAAAAAAAACTCTGGTATCATTCTAGAGCAACGACTTTTCCGACCTGAACATCACCAACATCATGATTTGACCTGGGTTTTTGTTTTGTTCCCAGTTCTCTTGGTAGCACCATGACCATCAGATGCAAATTAAATCTCTGCCTTCCTGGAAGACCCACCTTCCACAGGTGATAAGTGAGGCTTGGATTCATTCCTTCAATTATTCCGCTCTTCACCTTGGTCTGAACAGGAACGATTTATGCTTCTAAAACAAACAAGCGAAACACCAGACTGTCTTACGTTGACCCAACTGAACTGTCCCTTAGTGGTAAAGCGTGCTCACCCCCTGAACGTTTTGTGCTAAAGTTAGTATGGTTCTAATGAGTTTCCTAATCACAAACATTCTCCCTTTAGTTTTCACTCTGCAATAAAACAATGTCAGTGTGCGTTTACAAAAAAGTAGCCGAGAGCCTGATTTACCATTTATTTTATAAATAAGTAGTGAACCACAGGTATTGAGTAGAACCTGTGAGGTTAGTGATAAATAGTAAATTAGTTGGGTCTTTTCACGAGGGAGTGGTGATATACTGCCATCTGGTGGTGACTAGAAACAATTGCATAATAAGACCTATTATAAAATGCTGGACTCAACTCGTGACTCGACCATTGGGGACTTGGACTCGACTCAGACATAGCGTGTGTGGCTGGTGTGTGTGATTTGAGATTTGTGGGCACTAGCTACAGCCAGGTATAGCATGGAGATGGAGGAGGCCGGGTAGTAAAACACATCGTCCAATCTCTCCTCCTTCTAAAACATGGGAGCTAGACAGCATGTTTGCCCTATGAATAAACAAACATCTATGCAGAAACCGAGTGCTCCTATTTCTTTATTTTGGGATAGTGAACTGTTGGAAGTGTCCTGGAGTAAAGGAATGTTTTATTCAGATTATCAAGTCCCTCAGTCGAGCACCTGATTCCCTTCATATTCAAGCTAGACTGAAGCGTGTTTCGGAATGCTTTGCTACACCCGCAATAACATCTGCTAAATATGTGTATGTGACCAATCAAATTTGATACGATTTTTAAGCTCAGGTTTAAAGCATGGTTGGGGTTGTATTGGGATGTATTGGAAAAAATGACCAAAAGGCTAGATTGATAGAACCAAGGGTTGTAATGGAGACCAAGACTTATCTGGGCTAAACTGAACTGAGAGGGAATATATCTGATATTATATTAAGGCCTTTATCCAAACACACCAGGACAGAAATAGACTGTAGATCCGGCTTCAGGATCTTTGTTATGTCCTCTCCTGTCTCTTCTGACTGCTGTTTTAATGCTGTTCTGCTATTCCTCACAGTTACATCAGGTTGTCTGACATCCAACGACCTAGCCAAAGACCTAGCCAAAGACCTAGCCAAAGACCTGGCCAGAGACCTAGCTAAATATCTAGCTAAATATCTAGCCAAAGACCTAGCCAAAGACCTAGCCAAAGACCTAGACAGAGACCTACCAGAAACCTAGCCAGAGACCTAGCCAGAGACCTAGCCAAAGACCTAGCCAAATACCAAGCCAGAGACCTACCAAAGACCTAGCCAAAGACCTAGCCAAAGACCTAGCCAAAGACCTAGGCAAAGACCTAGGCAAAGACCTAGCCAAAGACCTACCAAAGACCTAGCCAAAGACCTAGCCTAGCCATTTCAACCCCATGTGAGGAGGTACGTACCACTGGTGTGGTGGGCATTTATAGAGCCAGTACGTACCACTGGCGTGGTGGGCATTTATAGAGTTAGTACGTACCACTTTGGCGTGGTGGGCATTCATCGGGTCAGCGTATTGTAGCAGGGCCTGGAACTGGTTGTTCTTGGTGAAAGTGATGATCTTCAAGACTGTCCCGAACTTAGAGAAGATCTATGGAGACAAAACAAAAACCAAGTTCATGTAAACATATCTCTTAGGCTACTTAGCACCATACTCTCATTCAGTATTCTGTGCTATGACCTGGGCTCCTCTCAATTCATCTTTCCTTGATTCCTCTCTCCACATCTTCTCAAAGCGCATTGGGAGAAGGTCAGAGGGGAGGGACTATTAAGATAGAGCCATAGTGCAATGGTGCAACACATCCAGAGAAACAGGGTAGAAGAGGTTAGAGGTCAGGGTTACCTGGTGTAGCACCTCCAGTGATACAGGGTAGAAGAGGTTAAAGGTCAGGGTAACCTGGTGTAGGACCTCCAGAGAAACAGGGTAGAAGAGGTTAGAGGTCAGGGTTACCTGGTGTAGGACCTCCAGTGATACAGGGTAGAAGAGGTTAGAGGTCACGGTTACCTGGTGTAGGACTCCAGTGATACAGGGTAGAAGAGGTTAGAGGTCACGATTACCTGGTGTAGGACCTCCAGTGATACAGGGTAGAAGAGGTTAGAGGTCAGGGTTACCTGGTGTAGCACCTCCATAGAGACAGGGTAGAAGAGGTTAGAGGTCACGGTTACCTGGTGTAGGACCTCCAGTGATACAGGGTAGAAGAGGTTAGAGGTCACGGTTACCTGGTGTAGGACCTCCAGTGAGACAGGGTAGAAGAGGTTAGAGGTCAGGGTTACCTGGTGTAGGACCTCCAGTGATACAGGGTAGAAGAGGTTTTCTACAATGATGCGCAGCACGGGGCTCTGTCCTGGCATCAAGGCTCCATCACTGCCCGATGCTGAACCGCCCAACGCCATGTTCCCAGAATGGACTGCATTGACCGCCTGCAACGCTGCCTGAGCTCTCTGTTGGGGAAAGGAGTAGAGAGGGGAAGAGAGGGAGGAGAGTGGAGGAAGAGGGGGGAGGAGAGTGGAGAAGGAGAGGGGGAAGAGAGTGGAGGAGGAGAGTTGAGGAGGAGAGAGGGAAGATTGGAGGAGAAGGAGGAAGAGAGGGAGGAGAGTGGAGAAGGAGAGTTGAGGAGGAGAGGTAAGAGTGGAGGAGAAGGGGGAAGAGAGGGAGGAGAGTGGAGGAAGAGTGGGAGGTGAGTGGAGGAAGAGGGAGGAAGAGGGAGGAGAGTGGAAGAGGAGAGGAGGAGAGAGGTAAGAGTGGAGGAGAAGGGGGAAGAGAGGCAGGAGAGTGGAGGAAGAGGGGGAGAAGAGAGGGAGGGGAGGGGGAAGAGAGGGAGGAGAGTGGAGGAAGAGGGGGAAGAGAGGGAGGGGAGGGGAAAGAGAGGGAGGAGAGTGGAGGAAGAGAGGGGGAAGAGAGGGAGGGGAGGGGAAAGAGAGGGAGGAGAGTGGAGGAAGAGAGGGGGAAGAGAGAGAGGGGAGGGGAAAGAGAGGGAGGAGAGTGGAGGAAGAGTGGGAGGTGAGTGGAGGAAGAGGGAGGAAGAGGGAGGAGAGTGGAAGAGGAGAGGAGGAGAGAGGTAAGAGTGGAGGAGAAGGGGGAAGAGAGGCAGGAGAGTGGAGGAAGAGGGGGAGAAGAGAGGGAGGGGAGGGGGAAGAGAGGGAGGAGAGTGGAGGAAGAGGGGGAAGAGAGGGAGGGGAGGGGGAAGAGAGGGAGGAGAGTGGAGGAAGAGGGGGAAGAGAGGGAGGAGAGGGGGAAGAGAGGGAGGGGAGGGGGAAGAGAGGGAGGAGAGTGGAGGAAGAGGGGGAAGAGAGTGGAGGAGGAGAGTTGAGGAGGAGAGAGGGAAGAGTGGAGAAGAAGGGGGAAGAGAGGGAGGAGAATGGAAGAGGAGAGGGAGAAGAGAGGGAGGGGAGGGGGAAGAGAGGGAGGAGAGTGGGGGAGGAGAGGGGGAAGAGAGGGAGGGGAGGGGGAAGAGTTGAGGAGAAGGGGGAAGAGAGGGAAAATAGTGTAGGAGGAGAGGGGGAAGAGAGGGAGGAGAGTGGGGGAGGAGAGGGGGAAGAGAGAGAGCAGAGGGGGAGAGAGGGAGGAGAGTGGAGGAGGAGAGGGGGAAGAGAGGGAGGAGACGGGAAGAGAGGAGGAGAGTGGAGGAGGAGAGGGGGAAGAAAGGGAGAAGAATGGAGGAGGAAGAGAGGAGGAGAGTGGAGAAAAGGGGGAAGAGAGGGAGGAGAGGGCGATGTTGGGTTTAACACCCCAAACAAACAATAATCATATGATATACAATAACTTTATAATCTATTATGATGTGGAGAGAGAGAGAGAAAGAGGAAGACAGAGATTGAGAGAAAGAGAGAGAAAGAGAGGAAGACAGACAGACAGACAGACAGACAGACAGACAGACAGACAGACAGACAGACAGACTATAACCTACAGTATAACCTGTAACCTACAGTATAAGACAGAGAACGACAGAGAGAGAAAGAGAGAGAGAGGAAGAGATAGATAGACAGACAGACAGACAGACAGACAGACAGACAGACAGACAGACAGACAGACAGACAGAGGAAGAGAGAGAGAGGAAGAGAGAGAGGGAGAGGTTGTAATATGATACTGTACAGTAGATTAGAGCTGGCTAGAATCAGCAGACCATTGTGGACTGGACACGCCTGCTGCTGGAATGGTCATATCACACAATCTGTTCCAAAATGGCACCCTGTAACCTACAGTAGAACCTGTAACCTGTAACCTACAGTATAACCTGTAACCTGTAACCTACAGTACAACCTGTAACCTGTAACCTACAGTACAACCTGTAACCTACAGTATAACCTGTAACCTATAACCTTCAGTATAACCTGTAACCTACAGTATAACCTGTAACCTTCAGTATAACCTGTAACCTACAGTATAACCTGTAACCTACAGTATAACCTGTAACCTGTAACCTACAGTATAACCTGTAACCTACAGTATAACCTGTAACCTACAGTATAACCTGTAACCTATAACCTACAGTATAACCTGTAACCTACAGTATAACCTGTAACCTATAACCTACAGTATAACCTGTAACCTACAGTATAACCTGTAACCTACAGTATATCATGTAACCTGTAACCTACAGTATAACCTGTAACCTACAGTATAACCTGTAACCTACAGTATAACCTGTAACCTGTAACCTACAGTATAACCTGTAACCTACAGTGTAACCTGTAACCTGTAACCTACAGTATAACCTGTAACCTACAGTATAACCTGTAACCTACAGTATAACCTGTAACCTGTAACCAACAGTATAACATGTAACCTACAGTATAACCTGTAACCTACAGTATAACCTGTAACCTACAGTATAACCTGTAACCTGTAACCTACAGTATAACATGTAACCTACAGTATAACCTGTAACCTACAGTATAACCTGTAACCTGTAACCTGTAACCTACAGTATAACCTGTAACCTGCAGTATAACATGTAACCTACAGTATAACCTGTAACCTACAGTACAACCTGTAACCTACAGTACAACCTGTAACCTACAGAACAACCTGTAACCTACAGTATAACCTGTAACCTACAGTATAATCTGTAACCTACAGTATAACCTGTAACCTTCAGTATAACCTGTAACCTGTAACCTTCAGTATAACCTGTAACCTTCAGTATAACCTGTAACCTGTAACCTACAGTACAACCTGTAACCTACAGTACAACCTGTAACCTGTAACCTACAGTATAACCTGTAACCTACAGTATAACCTGTAACCTGTAACCTACAGTACAACCTGTAACCTACAGTATAACCTGTAACCTACAGTATAACCTGTAACCTACAGTAAAACCTGTAACCTACAGTATAACCTGTAACCTACAGTATAACATGTAACCTTCAGTATAACCTGTAACCTACAGTATAACCTGTAACCTACAGTATAACCTGTAACCTGTAACCTACAGTATAACCTGTAACCTACAGTATAACCTGTAACCTACAGTATAACCTGTAACCTACAGTATAACCTGTAACCTATAACCTACAGTATAACCTGTAACCTACAGTATAACCTGTAACCTACAGTATAACCTGTAACCTACAGTATAACATGTAACCTACATTATAACCTGTAACCTACAGTATAACCTGTAACCTGTAACCTACAGTACAACCTGTAACCTACAGTATAACCTGTAACCTATAACCTACAGTATAACCTGTAACCTACAGTATAACCTGTAACCTACAGTATAACCTGTAACCTACAGTATAACCTGTAACCTACAGTATAACATGTAACCTGTAACCTACAGTATAACCTGTAACCTACAGTATAACCTGTAACCTGTACCCTACAGTATAACCTGTAACCTACAGTATAACCTGTAACCTGTAACCTACAGTATAACCTGTAACCTACAGTATAACCTGTAACCTACAGTATAACCTGTAACCTACAGTATAACCTGTAACCTGTAACCTACAGTGTAACCTGTAACCTACAGTATAACCTGTAACCTGTAACCTACAGTATAACATGTAACCTACAGTATAACCTGTAACCTGTAACCTACATTATAACCTGTAACCTGTAACCTACAGTGTAACCTGTAACCTACATTGTAACCTGTAACCTACAGTATAACCTGTAACCTACAGTATAACCTGTAACCTGTAACCTACAGTATAACCTGTAACCTACAGTATAACCTGTAACCTACAGTGTAACCTGTAACCTACAGTACAACCTGTAACCTACAGTACAACCTGTAACCTGTAACCTGTAACCTACAGTATAACCAGTAACCTACAGTATAACCTGTAACCTACAGTATAACCTGTAACCTACACTACAACCTGTAACCTACAGTATAACCTGTAACCTACAGTATAACCTGTAACCTATAGTATAACCTGTAACCTACAGTATAACCTGTAACCTGTAACCTACAGTATAACCTGTAACCTACAGTACAACCTGTAACCTACAGTATAACCTGTAACCTACTGTATAACCTGTAACCTGTAACCTACAGTATAACCTGTAACCTACAGTATAACCTGTAACCTGTAACCTACAGTATAACCTGTAACCTACAGTACAACCTGTAACCTACAGTATAACCTGTAACCTACTGTATAACCTGTAACCTGTAACCTACAGTATAACCTGTAACCTACTGTATAACCTGTAACCTGTAACCTACAGTATAACCTGTAACCTACAGTATAACCTGTAACCTGTAACCTACAGTATAACCTGTAACCTACAGTACAACCTGTAACCTACAGTATAACCTGTAACCTACAGTACAACATGTAACCTACAGTATAACCTGTAACCTACAGTATAACCTGTAACCTACAGTATAACCTGTAACCTACACTTTAACAAGGACCATGTACTGTATATGTGATGGACTCAGCCCCTGATTGGGCAGGTTGGACTGTACTCAGCCCCTGATTGGGCAGGTTGGACTGTACTCAGCCCCTGATTGGTCAGGTTGGACTGTGCTCAGACCCTGATTGGCCACGTAACACTGTGCTCAGCCCCTGATTGGTCAGGTTGGACTGTACTCAGCCCCTGATTGGGCAGGTTGGACTGTACTCAGCCCCTGATTGGTCAGGTTGGACTGTACTCAGCCCCTGATTAGGCAGGTTGGACTGTACTCAGCTCCTGATTGGGCAGGTTGGACTGTACTCACCCCCTGATTGGTCAGGTTGGACTGTACTCAGCCCCTGATTGGGCAGGTTGGACTGTACTCAGCTCCTGATTGGGCAGGTTGGACTGTACTCACCCCCTGATTGGGCAGGTTGGACTGTACTCAACCCCTGATTGGGCAGGTTGGACTGTACTCAGCTCCTGATTGGGCAGGTTGGACTGTACTCAGCCCCTGATTGGGCAGGTTGGACTGTACTCACCCCCTGATTGGTCAGGTTGGACTGTATGATTGGGCAGGTTGGACTGTACTCAGCCCCTGATTGGGCAGGTTGGACTGTACTCAGCCCCTGATTGGTCAGGTTGGACTGTATGATTGGGCAGGTTGGACTGTACTCACCCCCTGATTGGTCAGGTTGGACTGTATGATTGGGCAGGTTGGACTGTACTCAGCCCCTGATTGGGCAGGTCGGACTGTACTCAGCCCCTGATTGGGCAGGTTGGACTGTACTCAGCCCCTGATTGGGCAGGTTGGACTGTACTCAGCCCCTGATTGGTCAGGTTGGACTGCACTCAGCCCCTGATTGGTCAGGTTGGACTGCACTCAGCCCCTGATTGGGCAGGTTGGACTGTACTCACCCCCTGATTGGGCAGGTTGGACTGTACTCAGCCCCTGATTGGTCAGGTTGGACTGCACTCAGCCCCTGATTGGTCAGGTTGGACTGCACTCAGCCCCTGATTGGGCAGGTTGGACTGTACTCACCCCCTGATTGGGCAGGTTGGACTGTACTCAGCCCCTGATTGGTCAGGTTGGACTGCACTCAGCCCCTGATTGGTCAGGTTGGACTGCACTCAGCCCCTGATTGGGCAGGTTGGACTGTACTCACCCCCTGATTGGGCAGGTTGGACTGTACTCACCCCCTGATTGGGCAGGTTGGACTGTACTCAGCCCCTGATTGGTCAGGTTGGACTGCACTCAGCCCCTGATTGGTCAGGTTGGACTGCACTCAGCCCCTGATTGGGCAGGTTGGACTGTACTCAGCCCTTGATTGGGCAGGTTGGACTGTACTCACCCCCTGATTGGGCAGGTTGGACTGTACTCAGCCCCTGATTGGTCAGGTTGGACTGCACTCAGCCCCTGATTGGTCAGGTTGGACTGCACTCAGCCCCTGATTGGTCAGGTTGGACTGCACTCAGCCCCTGATTGGGCAGGTTGGACTGTACTCACCCCCTGATTGGGCAGGTTGTCTGTCTTAAGCTCGCGGTGGTTGGAGTACTGGATGTAGACTGGCTGGTTGCGTACGTGAGGTGTTGCTGTGGTGTAGTAGTTCACCATGGTGATCGCTGCCTCTTCAGAAGCCATTTCTATAAACGCCTGGTTGGTTAGGGAGGGAACAACAAAAACACTCATGTTAAACACTTAGTACAAGGCAAAGCTATAGGGGGAAACGTTAAAGGAAAATGTGGAAGGGGGGATATTAGTGTTAACAGACATGTCCTCTTAATTCAATTACTTTGAAGGTGGTATTTTCTTTGGCCCTTATCTCACTTCAGTAAAGTAGTGTGGGACGTGAGACTGTTGAATAAGAATGTTGCTGTGTAGTGATCGACCATCGTTTGTTTTCAGAAGACAGCTGCATGTGTAACGTGATGTGAAATGGCTAGCTAGTTAGCGGTGGTGCGCACTAATAGCCTTTCAAATCGGTTACGTCACTCGCTCTGAGACCTTGAAGTAGTGGTTCCCCTTGCTCTGCAAGAGCCACGGCTTTTGTGGCGCGATGGGTAACGATGCTTGGTGGGTGACTGTTGTTGATGTGTGCAGAGGGTCCCTGGTTCGCGCCCGGGTCGGGGCGAGGGGACGGACTAAAGTTAAACTGTTACACAAGTTAGCTAGGTAGGTACTGGCCTGATCATTTCTTACGGACGCTACAGTAGCCTAGGATTCTCATAAAATCATCTCGTCGTCACAGTGTTACAAATGTTACCATCTGATATGCAATGTTATTTAGTTGTCCTTCCGGCTTCTGCGCCTTTAAGAGACAATGACACTGATCCAGGAAAACGTGCAGTGGAGCATAATATGACTTGGATGGTGTTGAATAAGAATCACTCGGACTCATCTCAGCTAAACAGACACTATGAGATGCTGAGCTCTTTGCAGGTAGAACACAGCACCTCTTATGACACCTAATCAAACCAATCAAGCCATACAAAATTGGACAGGGAAATTAAACCAATCAAGCCATACAAAATTGGACAGGGAAATTAAACCAATCAAGCCATACAAAATTGGACAGGGAAATTAAACCAATCAAGCCATACAAAATTGGACAGGGAAATTAAACCAATCAAGCCATACAAAATTGGACAGGGAAATTAAACCAATCAAGCCATACAAAATTGGACAGGGAAATTAAACCAATCAAGCTATACAAATTGGACAGTATCAAATCAAATACAATTGTATTCGTCACAAGGTGTAGACTAACAGTGAAATGCTTTGTAAACAACAGGTGTAGACTAACAGTGAAATGCTTGGTAAACAACAGGTGTAGACTAACGGTGAACTGCTTGGTAAACAACAGGTGTAGACTAACAGTGAACTGCTTGGTAAACAACAGGTGTAGACTAACAGTGAAATGCTTGGTAAACAACAGGTGTAGACTAACAGTGAAATGCTTGGTAAACAACAGGTGTAGACTAACAGTGAAATGCTTGGTAAACAACAGGTGTCGACTAACAGTGAAATGCTTGGTAAACAACAGGTGTCGACTAACAGTGAAATGCTTGGTAAACAACAGGTGTAGACTAACGGTGAACTGCTTGGTAAACAACAGGTGTCGACTAACAGTGAAATGCTTGGTAAACAACAGGTGTAGACTAACAGTGAAATGCTTGGTAAACAAACAGGTGTAGACTAACAGTGAAATGCTTGGTAAACAACAAGTGTAGACTAACAGTGAAATGCTTGGTAAACAACAGGTGTAGACTAACAGTGAAATGCTTTGTAAACAACAGGTGTCGACTAACAGTGAACTGCTTGGTAAACAACAGGTGTCGACTAACAGTGAAATGCTTTGTAAACAACAGGTGTAGACTAACAGTGAAATGCTTGGTAAACAACAGGTGTAGACTAACAGTGAAATGCTTGGTAAACAACAGGTGTAGACTAACAGTGAAATGCTTTGTAAACAACAGGTGTAGACTAACAGTGAAATGCTTTGTAAACAACAGGTGTAGACTACCAGTGAAATGCTTTGTAAACAACAGGTGTAGACTACCAGTGAAATGCTTTGTAAACAACAGGCGTAGACTAACAGTGAAATGCTTGGTAAACAACAGGTGTCGACTAACAGTGAAATGCTTGGTAAACAACAGGTGTAGACTAACAGTGAAATGCTTGGTAAACAACAGGTGTCGACTAACAGTGAAATGCTTTGTAAACAACAGGTGTCGACTAACAGTGAAATGCTTTGTAAACAACAGGTGTCGACTAACAGTGAAATGCTTTGTAAACAACAGGTGTCGACTAACAGTGAAATGCTTTGTAAACAACAGGTGTCGACTAACAGTGAAATGCTTTGTAAACAACAGGTGTCGACTAACAGTGAAATGCTTGGTAAACAACAGGTGTAGACTAACAGTGAAATGCTTGGTAAACAACAGGTGTAGACTAACAGTGAAATGCTTGGTAAACAACAGGTGTCGACTAACAGTGAAATGCTTGGTAAACAACAGGTGTAGACTAACAGTGAAATGCTTGGTAAACAACAGGTGTAGACTAACAGTGAAATGCTTGGTAAACAACAGGTGTAGACTAACAGTGAAATGCTTGGTAAACAACAGGTGTCGACTAACAGTGAAATGCTTTGTAAACAACAGGTGTCGACTAACAGTGAAATGCTTTGTAAACAACAGGTGTCGACTAACAGTGAAATGCTTGGTAAACAACAGGTGTCGACTAACAGTGAAATGCTTTGTAAACAACAGGTGTCGACTAACAGTGAAATGCTTGGTAAACAACAGGTGTAGACTAACAGTGAAATGCTTGGTAAACAACAGGTGTAGACTAACAGTGAAATGCTTGGTAAACAACAGGTGTCGACTAACAGTGAAATGCTTGGTAAACAACAGGTGTAGACTAACAGTGAAATGCTTGGTAAACAACAGGTGTAGACTAACAGTGAAATGCTTGGTAAACAACAGGTGTAGACTAACAGTGAAATGCTTGGTAAACAACAGGTGTAGACTAACAGTGAAATGCTTGGTAAACAACAGGTGTAGACTAACAGTGAAATGCTTGGTAAACAACAGGTGTAGACTAACAGTGAAATGCTTGGTAAACAACAGGTGTCGACTAACAGTGAAATGCTTGGTAAACAACAGGTGTCGACTAACAGTGAAATGCTTGGTAAACAACAGGTGTAGACTAACAGTGAAATGCTTGGTAAACAACAGGTGTCGACTAACAGTGAAATGCTTGGTAAACAACAGGTGTAGACTAACAGTGAAATGCTTTGTAAACAACAGGTGTCGACTAACAGTGAAATGCTTGGTAAACAACAGGTGTCGACTAACAGTGAAATGCTTGGTAAACAACAGGTGTAGACTAACAGTGAAATGCTTTGTAAACAACAGGTGTAGACTAACAGTGAAATGCTTGGTAAACAACAGGTGTCGACTAACAGTGAAATGCTTGGTAAACAACAGGTGTCGACTAACAGTGAAATGCTTGGTAAACAACAGGTGTCGACTAACAGTGAAATGCTTGGTAAACAACAGGTGTAGACTACCAGTGAAATGCTTTGTAAACAACAGGTGTCGACTAACAGTGAAATGCTTGGTAAACAACAGGTGTAGACTAACAGTGAAATGCTTGGTAAACAACAGGTGTCGACTAACAGTGAAATGCTTTGTAAACAACAGGTGTCGACTAACAGTGAAATGCTTTGTAAACAACAGGTGTAGACTACCAGTGAAATGCTTGGTAACCAACAGGTGTAGACTAACAGTGAAATGCTTGGTAAACAACAGGTGTAGACTACCAGTGAAATGCTTGGTAAACAACAGGTGTAGACTAACAGTGAAATGCTTGGTAAACAACAGGTGTAGACTAACAGTGAAATGCTTTGTAAACAACAGGTGTAGACTACCAGTGAAATGCTTGGTAAACAACAGGTGTAGACTAACAGTGAAATGCTTTGTAAACAACAGGTGTCGACTAACAGTGAAATGCTTGGTAAACAACAGGTGTAGACTAACAGTGAAATGCTTGGTAAACAACAGGTGTAGACTAACAGTGAAATGCTTTGTAAACAACAGGTGTAGACTAACAGTGAAATGCTTTGTAAACAACAGGTGTAGACTAACAGTGAAATGCTTGGTAAACAACAGGTGTAGACTAACAGTGAAATGCTTTGTAAACAACAGGTGTAGACTACCAGTGAAATGCTTTGTAAACAACAGGTGTAGACTACCAGTGAAATGCTTTGTAAACAACAGGTGTCGACTAACAGTGAAATGCTTGGTAAACAAACAGGTGTAGACTAACAGTGAAATGCTTGGTAAACAACAGGTGTAGACTAACAGTGAAATGCTTGGTAAACAACAGGTGTAGACTAACAGTGAAATGCTTGGTAAACAACAGGTGTAGACTAACAGTGAAATGCTTGGTAAACAACAGGTGTAGACTAACAGTGAAATGCTTGGTAAACAACAGGTGTCGACTAACAGTGAAATGCTTGGTAAACAACAGGTGTCGACTAACAGTGAAATGCTTTGTAAACAACAGGTGTCGACTAACAGTGAAATGCTTTGTAAACAACAGGTGTAGACTAACAGTGAAATGCTTGGTAAACAACAGGTGTCGACTAACAGTGAAATGCTTGGTAAACAACAGGTGTCGACTAACAGTGAAATGCTTGGTAAACAACAGGTGTCGACTAACAGTGAAATGCTTGGTAAACAACAGGTGTCGACTAACAGTGAAATGCTTTGTAAACAACAGGTGTAGACTACCAGTGAAATGCTTTGTAAACAACAGGTGTCGACTAACAGTGAAATGCTTGGTAAACAACAGGTGTAGACTAACAGTGAAATGCTTTGTAAACAACAGGTGTAGACTAACAGTGAAATGCTTGGTAAACAACAGGTGTAGACTAACAGTGAAATGCTTTGTAAACAACAGGTGTAGACTACCAGTGAAATGCTTTGTAAACAACAGGTGTAGACTACCAGTGAAATGCTTTGTAAACAACAGGTGTCGACTAACAGTGAAATGCTTGGTAAACAAACAGGTGTAGACTAACAGTGAAATGCTTGGTAAACAACAGGTGTAGACTAACAGTGAAATGCTTGGTAAACAACAGGTGTAGACTAACAGTGAAATGCTTGGTAAACAACAGGTGTAGACTAACAGTGAAATGCTTGGTAAACAACAGGTGTAGACTAACAGTGAAATGCTTGGTAAACAACAGGTGTCGACTAACAGTGAAATGCTTGGTAAACAACAGGTGTCGACTAACAGTGAAATGCTTGGTAAACAACAGGTGTCGACTAACAGTGAAATGCTTGGTAAACAACAGGTGTCGACTAACAGTGAAATGCTTTGTAAACAACAGGTGTAGACTACCAGTGAAATGCTTTGTAAACAACAGGTGTCGACTAACAGTGAAATCCTTGGTAAACAACAGGTGTCGACTAACAGTGAAATGCTTGGTAAACAACAGGTGTCGACTAACAGTGAAATCCTTGGTAAACAACAGGTGTCGACTAACAGTGAAATGCTTGGTAAACAACAGGTGTAGACTAACAGTGAAATGCTTGGTAAACAACAGGTGTCGACTAACAGTGAAATGCTTTGTAAACAACAGGTGTAGACTAACAGTGAAATGCTTGGTAAACAACAGGTGTCGACTAACAGTGAAATGCTTGGTAAACAACAGGTGTCGACTAACAGTGAAATGCTTTGTAAACAACAGGTGTAGACTACCAGTGAAATGCTTGGTAAACAACAGGTGTCGACTAACAGTGAAATGCTTGGTAAACAACAGGTGTCGACTAACAGTGAAATGCTTTGTAAACAACAGGTGTCGACTAACAGTGAAATGCTTTGTAAACAACAGGTGTCGACTAACAGTGAAATGCTTTGTAAACAACAGGTGTAGACTAACAGTGAAATGCTTGGTAAACAACAGGTGTCGACTAACAGTGAAATGCTTGGTAAACAACAGGTGTCGACTAACAGTGAAATGCTTTGTAAACAACAGGTGTCGACTAACAGTGAAATGCTTTGTAAACAACAGGTGTCGACTAACAGTGAAATGCTTTGTAAACAACAGGTGTCGACTAACAGTGAAATGCTTGGTAAACAACAGGTGTCGACTAACAGTGAAATGCTTGGTAAACAACAGGTGTCGACTAACAGTGAAATGCTTGGTAAACAACAGGTGTCGACTAACAGTGAAATGCTTGGTAAACAACAGGTGTCGACTAACAGTGAAATGCTTTGTAAACAACAGGTGTAGACTAATAGTGAAATGCTTGGTAAACAACAGGTGTAGACTAACAGGGAAATGCTTGGTAAACAACAGGTGTCGACTAACAGTGAAATGCTTGGTAAACAACAGGTGTAGACTAATAGTGAAATGCTTGGTAAACAACAGGTGTAGACTAACAGTGAAATGCTTACTTACAGGACCTTCCCAACAATGCAGAGAGAAAGAAAATAAATAAATAATAGAAAAGTAAAATATATAATAATAAATACACAATGAGCAACGATAATGAGTAATGATAACGAGTAACGATAATGTGTAACGATAATGAGTAACGGTAATGAGTAACGATAATGAGCAATGGTAGTGAGTAACAATAATGAGTAGCGATAACGAGTAACGGTAATGAGTAACGATAATGAGTAACAATAACAAATAACGACGCTGAGTAACGATAACGGGTAATGATAATGAGTAACGATAACGAGTAATGATAACGGGTAACGATAATGAGTACCGATAACGGGTAGCGATAACGATCAGTGATAACGAGTATTGATACCGAGTAACGATAACGGGTAATGGTAATGAGTAACGATAACGAGTAACGATAACGAGTACCGATAATGAGCAATGATAACGAGTAACGATAACGGGTAACGATAATGATTAATGATAACGAGTAACGATAATGATTAACGATAACGAGTAACGACAACGAGTAACGCTAATGATTAACGATAATGAGTAACGATAACGAGTAACGATAATGATTAAAGATAATGAGTATGCATCAGAATTGAGCATGCATCAGTTTTGTGTGATGTATTGTTGTCTCTACCTTGTGCTGTTGTCTGCGCCCCAATAATGTTTGTACCATGTTTTGTGTTGCTGCCATGTTGTGTTGCTGCCATGTTGTGTTGCTGCAATGTTGTTGTCATGTTGTGTTGCCACCATGCTGTGTTGTCAAATCAAATCAAATCAAATTTTATTAGTCACATACACATGGTTAGCAGATGTTAATGCGAGTGTAGCGAAATGCTTGTGCTTCTAGTTCCGACAATGCAGTAATAACAACAAGTAATCTAACCTAACAATTCCACAACTACTACCTTATACAGGCAAGTGTAAAGGGATAAAGAATATGTACATAAAGATATATGAATGAGTGATGGTACAGAACGGCATAGGCAAGATGCAGTAGATGGTATAGAGTACGGTATATACATATGAGATGAGTACTGTAGGGTATGTAAACATAAAGTGGCATAGTTTAAAGTGGCTAGTGGTACATGTATTACATAAAGATGGCAAGATGCAGTAGATGATATAGAGTACAGTATATACATATACATATGAGATGGGTAATGTAGGGTATGTAAACATTATATTAAGTGGCATTGTTTAAAGTGGCTAGTGGTACATTTTTACATAATTTCCATCAATTCCCATTTTTAAAGTGGCTGGAGTTGAGTCAGTATGTTGGCAGCGGCCACTAAATATTAGTGGTGGCTGTTTAACAGTCTGATGGCCTTGAGATAGAAGCTGTTTTTCAGTCTCTCGGTCCCTGCTTTGATGCACCTGTACTGACCTCGCCTTCTGGATGATAGCGGGGTGAACAGGCAGTGGCTTGGGTGGTTGTTGTCCTTGATGATCTTTATGGCCTTCCTGTGACATCGGGTGGTGTAGGTGTCCTGGAGGGCAGGTAGTTTGCCCCCGGTGATGCGTTCTGCAGACCTCACTACCCTCTGGAGAGCCTTACGGTTGTGGGCGGAGCAGTTGCCGTACCAGGCGGTGATACAGCCCGACAGGATGCTCTCGATTGTGCATCTGTAGAAGTTTGTGAGTGCTTTTGGTGACAAGCCGAATTTCTTCAGCCTCCTGAGGTTGAAGAGGCGCTGCTGCGCCTTCTTCACAACGCTGACTGTGTGGGTGGACCAATTCAGTTTGTCCGTGATGTGTACACCGAGGAACTTAAAACTTTCCACCTTCTCCACTACTGACCCGTCGATGTGGATAGGGGGGTGCTCCCTCTGCTGTTTCCTGAAGTCCACAATCATCTCCTTTGTTTTGTTGACGTTGAGTGTGAGGTTATTTTCCTGACACCACACTCCGAGGGCCCTCACCTCCTCCCTGTAGGCCGTCTCGTCGTTGTTGGTAATCAAGCCTACCACTGTAGTGTCATCCGCAAACTTGATGATTGAGTTGGAGGCGTGCATGGCCACGCAGTCGTGGGTGAACAGGGAGTACAGGAGAGGGCTCAGAACGCACCCTTGTGGGGCCCCAGTGTTGAGGATCAGCGGGGTGGAGATGTTGTTACCTACCCTCACCACCTGGGGGCGGCCCGTCAGGAAGTCCAGGACCCAGTTGCACAGGGCGGGGTCGAGACCCAGGGTCTCGAGCTTGATGACGTGTTTGGAGGGTACCATGGTGTTAAATGCTGAGCTGTAGTCGATGAACAGCATTCTCACATAGGTATTCCTCTTGTCCAGATGGGTTAGGGCAGTGTGCAGTGTGGTTGCGATTGCGTCGTCTGTGGACCTATTGGGTCGGTAAGCAAATTGGAGTGGGTCTAGGGTGTCCGGTAGGGTGGAGGTGATATGGTCCTTGACTAGTCTCTCAAAGCACTTCATGATGACGGAAGTGAGTGCTACGGGGCGGTAGTCGTTTAGCTCAGTTACCTTAGCTTTCTTGGGAACAGGAACAATGGTGGCCCTCTTGAAGCATGTGGGAACAGCAAACTGGGATAAGGATTGATTGAATATGTCCGTAAACACACCAGCCAGCTGGTCTGCGCATGCTCTGAGGACGCGGCTGGGAATGCCGTCTGGGCCTGCAGCCTTGCGAGGGTTAACACGTTTAAATGTTTTACTCACCTCGGCTGCAGTGAAGGAGAGCCCGCAGGTTTTGGTAGCGGGCCGTGTCAGTGGCACTGTATTGTCCTCAAAGCGGGCAAAAAAGTTATTTGGCCTGTCTGGGAGCAAGACATCCTGGTCCGCGACGGGGCTGGTTTTCTTTTTGTAATCCGTGATAGACTGTAGACCCTGCCACATACCTCTTGTGTCTGAGCTGTTGAATTGCGACTCTATTTTGTCTCTGTACTGGGACTTAGCCTGTTTGATAGCCTTGCGGAGAGAATAGCTACACTGTGTGTATTCGGTCATGTTTCCGGTCACCTTGCCCTGGTTAAAAGCAGTGGTTCGCGCTTTCAGTTTCACGCGAATGCTGCCGTAAATCCACGGTTTCTGGTTTGGGAATGTTTTAATCGTTGCTGTGGGTACGACATCGTCAATGCACTTCCTAATGAACTCGCTCACCGAATCAGCATATTAGTCGATGTTGTTGTTGGACGCAATGCGGAACATATTCCAATCCGCGTGATCGAAGCAGTCTTGAAGCGTGGAATCAGATTGGTCGGACCAGCGTTGAACAGACCTGAGCGAGGGAGCTTGTTGTTTTAGTTTCTGTTTGTAGGCTGGAATCAACAAAATGGAGTCGTGGTCAGCTTTTCCGAAAGGAGGGCGGGGGAGGGCCTTATATGCGTCGCGGAAGTTAGTATAACAATGATCCAGGGTCCAGGTCATGTGTTGCTGCCATGTTGTTGTCATGTTGTGTTGCCACCATGCTGTGTTGTCATGTGTTGCTGCCATGCTGTGTTGTCATGTGTTGCTGCCATGTTGTTGTCATGTTGTGTTGCCACCATGCTGTGTTGTCATGTGTTGCTGCCATGTTGTTGTCATGTTGTGTTGCTGCCATGCTGTGTTGTCATGTGTTGCTGCCATGTTGTTGTCATGTTGTGTTGCTGCCATGTTGTTGTCATGTTGTGTTGCCACCATGCTGTGTTGTCATGTGTTGCTGCCATGCTGTGTTGTCATGTGTTGCTGCCATGTTGTTGTCATGTTGTGTTGCTGCCATGTTGTTGTCATGTTGTGTTGCCACCATGCTGTGTTGTCATGTGTTGCTGCCATGCTATGTTGTTGTCTTAGGTCTCTCTTGTTGTGATGTGTGTTTTGTCCTATATTTATATTTATATTTATTTATTTTTTAATCCCCGTCCCCGCAGGAGGCCTTTTCATATTAAATAAGAATTTGTTCTTAACTGACTTGACTAGTTAAATAAAGGTTAAAGGTTAAATAAATGAAATCAAAAGACCATCTGGAACATGTAGAACCTCTATTCTTAATATTAATTATTTTCTGGTCTTAATATTATATTTCCATTTGAAAGGGTCTTGGAGCAGAATGTGGGGAGACAGAGCACTTCCTTATCTAGCCTCCAATTAACCTTGATTACTTTAGAATGTTGAACCCTCCAACCCTGTCCTGCACCGCATTGGTCCTCATTAAAAGTAGTGCACTACATAGGGAATAGGGTGCCATTTGGGACTTATCCAAAGTCTCCTAATTCTGGTCTGAATTGGCATCTTCATAATTCATGGGGACCTCCGTATCCCATGCAGTAGTCCCACGTTAAATCACATCACATTGTATTTGTCACATGTAGTAGACATCACAGTGAAATGCTGAATACAACAGGTGTAGTAGACATCACAGTGAAATGCTGAATACAACAGGTGTAGTAGACCTCACAGTGAAATGCTGAATACAACAGGTGTAGTAGACCTCACAGTGAAATGCTGAATACAACAGGTGTAGTAGACCTCACAGTGAAATGCTGAATACAACAGGTGTAGTAGACCTTACAGTGAAATGCTGAATACAACAGGTGTAGTAGACCTTATAGTGAAATGCTGAATACAACAGGTGTAGACCTCACAGTGAAATGCTGAATACAACAGGTGTAGTAGACCTCACAGTGAAATGCTGAATACAACAGGTGTAGTAGACCTTACAGTGAAATGCTGAATACAACAGGTGTAGTAGACCTCAGTGAAATGCTGAATACAACAGGTATAGTAGACCTTACAGTGAAATGCTGAATACAACAGGTGTAGTAGACCTTACAGTGAAATGCTGAATACAACAGGTATAGTAGACCTTACAGTGAAATGCTGAATACAACAGGCGTAGTAGACCTTACAGTGAAATGCTGAATACAACAGGTGTAGTAGACCTTACAGTGAAATGCTGAATACAACAGGTGTAGTAGACCTTACAGTGAAATGCTGAATACAACAGGTGTAGTAGACCTTATAGTGAAATGCTGAAAACAACAGGTGTAGACCTCACAGTGAAATGCTGAATACAACAGGTGTAGTAGACCTCACAGTGAAATGCGGAATACAACAGGTGTAGTAGACCTTACAGTGAAATGCTGAATACAACAGGTGTAGTAGACCTTACAGTGAAATGCTGAATACAACAGGTGTAGTAGACCTGACAGTGAAATGCTGAATACAACAGGTGTAGTAGACCTTACATTGAAATGCTGAATACAACAGGTGTAGTAGACCTTACAGTGAAATGCTGAATACAACAGGTGTAGTAGACCTCACAGTGAAATGCTGAATACAACAGGTGTAGTAGACCTTACAGTGAAATGCTGAATACAACGGGTGTAGTAGACCTTACAGTGAAACGCTGAATACAACAGGTGTAGTAGACCTTACAGTGAAATGCTGAATACAACAGGTGTAGTAGACCTCACAGTGAAATGCTGAATACAACAGGTGTAGTAGACCTCACAGTGAAATGCTGAATACAACAGGTGTAGTAGACCTTACAGTGAAATGCTGAATACAACAGGTCTAGTAGACCTTACAGTGAAATGCTGAATACAACAGGTGTAGTAGACCTTACAGTGAAATGCTGAATACAACAGGTGTAGTAGACCTCACAGTGAAATGCTGAATACAACAGGTGTAGTAGACCTCACAGTGAAATGCTGAATACAACAGGTGTAGTAGACCTTACAGTGAAATGCTGAGTACAACAGGTGTAGTAGACCTCACAGTGAAATGCTGAATACAACAGGTGTAGTAGACTTCACAGTGAAATGCTGAATACAACAGGTGTAGTAGACCTCACAGTGAAATGCTGAATACAACAGGTGTAGTAGACCTTACAGTGAAATGCTGAATACAACAGGTGTAGTAGACCTCACAGTGAAATGCTGAATACAACAGGTGTAGTAGACCTTACAGTGAAATGCTGAATACAACAGGTGTAGTAGACCTTACAGTGAAATGCTGAATACAACAGGTGTAGGTAGACCTTACAGTGAAATGCTGAATACAACAGGTGTAGTAGACCTCACAGTGAAATGCTGAATACAACAGGTGTAGGTAGACCTTACAGTGAAATGCTGAATACAACAGGTGTAGTAGACCTTACAGTGAAATGCTGAATACAACAGGTGTAGTAGACCTTACAGTGAAATGCTGAATACAACAGGTGTAGTAGACCTTACAGTGTAATGCTGAATACAACAGGTGTAGTAGACCTTACAGTGAAATGCTGAATACAACAGGTGTAGTAGACCTCACAGTGAAATGCTGAATACAACAGGTGTAGTAGACCTCACAGTGAACTGCTGAATACAACAGGTGTAGTAGACCTTACAGTGAACTGCTGAATACAACAGGTGTAGTAGACCTCACAGTGAAATGCTGAATACAACAGGTGTAGTAGACCTTACAGTGAAATGCTGAATACAACAGGTGTAGTAGACCTTACAGTGAAATGCCCGAATACAACAGGTGTAGTAGACCTTACAGTGAAATGCTGAATACAACAGGTGTAGTAGACCTTACAGTGAAATGCTGAATACAACAGGTGTAGTAGACCTTACCGTGAAATGCTGAATTCAACAGGTGTAGTAGACCTCACAGTGAAATGCTGAATACAACAGGTGTAGTAGACCTTACAGTGAAATGCTGAATACAACAGGTGTAGTAGACCTTACAGTGAAATGCTGAATACAACAGGTGTAGTAGACCTTACAGTGAAATGCTGAATACAACAGGTGTAGTAGACCTTACAGTGAAATGCTGAATACAACAGGTGTAGTAGACCTTACAGTGAAATGCTGAATACAACAGGTGTAGACCTTACAGTGAAATGCTGAATACAACAGGTGTAGACCTTACAGTGAAATGCTGAATACAACAGGTGTAGACCTTACAGTGAAATGCTGAATACAACAGGTGTAGACCTTACAGTGAAATGCTGAATACAACAGGTGTAGTAGACCTTACAGTGAAATGCTGAATACAACAGGTGTAGTAGACCTTACAGTGAAATGCTGAATACAACAGGTGTAGTAGACCTCACAGTGAAATGCTGAATACAACAGGTGTAGTAGACCTCACAGTGAAATGCTGAATACAACAGGTGTAGTAGACCTCACAGTGAAATGCTGAATACAACAGGTGTAGTAGACCTTTACAGTGAAATGCTGAATACAACAGGTGTAGTAGACCTCACAGTGAAATGCTGAATACAACAGGTGTAGTAGACCTAACAGTGAAATGCTGAATACAACAGGTGTAGTATACCTTTACAGTGAAATGCTGAATACAACAGGTGTAGTAGACCTTACAGTGAAATGCTGAATACAACAGGTGTAGTAGACCTCACAGTGAAATGCTGAATACAACAGGTGTAGTAGACCTTACAGTGAAATGCTGAATACAACAGGTATAGTAGACCTTACAGTGAAATGCTGAATACAACAGGTGTAGTAGACCTCACAGTGAAATGCTGAATACAACAGGTGTAGTAGACCTCACAGTGAAATGCTGAATACAACAGGTGTAGTAGACCTTACAGTGAAATGCTGAATACAACAGGTGTAGTAGACCTTACAGTGAAATGCTGAATACAACAGGTGTAGTAGACCTGACAGTGAAATGCTGAATACAACAGGTGTAGTAGACCTCACAGTGAAATGCTGAATACAACAGGTGTAGTAGACCTCACAGTGAAATGCTGAATACAACAGGTGTAGTAGACCTCACAGTGAAATGCTGAATACAACAGGTGTAGTAGACCTCACAGTGAAATGCTGAATACAACAGGTGTAGTAGACCTTACAGTGAAATGCTGAATACAACAGGTATAGTAGACCTTACAGTGAAATGCTGAATACAACAGGTGTAGTAGACCTCACAGTGAAATGCTGAATACAACAGGTGTAGTAGACCTCACAGTGAAATGCTGAATACAACAGGTGTAGTAGACCTCACAGTGAAATGCTGAATACAACAGGTGTAGTAGACCTCACAGTGAAATGCTGAATACAACAGGTGTAGTAGACCTCACAGTGAAATGCTGAATACAACAGGTATAGTAGACCTTACTGTGAAATGCTGAATACAACAGGTGTAGTAGACCTTACAAGCCCTGAAACAACAATGCAGTTGAAGAAATAGAGTTAAGAATATATTTACTAAATAAACGAAAGAAATTTTTTAAATAAAAAGTAACACTATACAATAACAAAGCTATATACAGGGTGTACCGGTACAGAGTCAATGTGGAGGCTATATACAGGGGGGTACCGGTACAGAGTCAATGTGGAGGCTATATGCAGGGGGTACCGGTACAGAGTCAATGTGGAGGCTATATACAGGGGGTACCGGTACAGAGTCAATGTGGAGGCTATATACAGGGTGTTACGGTACAGAGTCAATGTGGAGGCTATATACAGGGGGGTACCGGTACAGAGTCAATGTGGAGGCTATATGCAGGGGGTACCGGTACAGAGTCAATGTGGAGACTAAATACAGGGGGTACTGGTACAGAGTCAATGTGGAGGCTATATACAGGGTGTTACGGTACAGAGTCAATGTGGAGACTATATACAGGGGGTACCGGTACAGAGTCAATGTGGAGGCTATATACAGGGGGTACCGGTACAGAGTCAATGTGGAGGCTATATACAGGGAGTACTGGTACAGAGTCAATGTGGAGGCTATATACAGGGGGTACCGGTACAGAGTCAATGTGGAGACTATACACAGGGGTACCGGTACAGAGTCAATGTGGAGACTATATACAGGGGGTACCGGTACAGAGTCAATGTGGAGGTTATATACAGGGGGTACCGGTACAGAGTCAATGTGGAGGCTATATACACGGGGTACCGGTACAGAGTCAATGTGGAGGCTATACACAGGGGTACCGGTACAGAGTCAATGTGGAGGCTATATACAGGGGGGTACCGGTACAGAGTCAATGTGGAGGCTATATACAGGGGGTACCGGTACAGAGTCAATGTGGAGACTATATACAGGGGGTACCGGTACAGAGTCAATGTGGAGACTATACACAGGGGTACCGGTACAGAGTCAATGTGGAGGCTATATACACGGGGTACCGGTACAGAGTCAATGTGGAGGCTATACACAGGGGTACCGGTACAGAGTCAATGTGGAGGCTATATACAGGGGGGTACCGGTACAGAGTCAATGTGGAGGCTATATACAGGGGGTACCGGTACAGAGTAAATGTGGAGACTATATACAGGGGGTACAGGTACAGAGTCAATGTGGAGGCTATATACAGGGGGGTACCGGTACAGAGTCAATGTGGAGGCTATATACAGGGGGTACCGGTACAGAGTCAATGTGGAGGCTATTTACAGGGGTAATTGATTGTTCAGGAGTCTTATGGCTTGGGGGTAGAATCTGTTAAGGAGCCCTCTGTAGCGCCTTGCTGTCGGATGTCGAGCAGTTGCCGTACCAGGCGGTGATGCAACCGGTCAGGATGCTCTCGATGGTGCAGCTGTAGAACTTTTTGAGGATCTTTGGACGCATGCCAAATCTTTTCAGTCTCCTGAGGGGGAAAAGGTGTTGTCGTGCCCTTTTCACGACTGTCTTGGTGTGCTTGAACCATGATAGTGTGTTGGTGATGTGGACGCCAGGGAACTTGAAACTCTCGACCCGCTCCACTACAGGCCCGTCAATGTTAATGGGGGCCTGTTCGGTCCTCCTTTTCCTCTAGTCCACGATCAGCTCTTGTGTCTTGCTGACGTTGAGGGAGAGGTTGTTGTCCTGGCACCACACTGCCAGGTCTCTGACCTCCTCCTATAGGCTGTCTCGTCGTAGAGGGAGAGGTTGTTGTCCTGGCACCACACAGCCAGGTCTCTGACCTCCTCCCTATAGGCTGTCTCATCGTTGTCAGGTCTCTGACCTCCTCCCTATAGGCTGTCTCATCGTTGTCAGATCTCTGACCTCCTCCCTATAGGCTGTCTCATCGTTGTCAGGTCTCTGACCTCCTCCCTATAGGCTGTCTCATCGTTGTCAGGTCTCTGACCTCCTCCCTATAGGCTGTCTCATCGTTGTCAGGTCTCTGACCTCCTCCCTATAGGCTGTCTCATCGTTGTCAGGTCTATGACCTCCTCCCTATAGGCTGTCTCATCGTTGTCAGGTCTCTGACCTCCTCCCTATAGGCTGTCTCATCGTTGTCAGGTCTCTGACCTCCTCCCTATAGGCTGTCTCATCGTTGTCAGGTCTCTGACCTCCTCCTATAGGCTGTCTCGTCATTGAGGGAGAGGTTGTTGTCCTGGCACCACACAGCCAGGTCTCTGACCTCCTCCTATAGGCTGTCTCGTCGTTGTCCGTGATCAGGCCTATCACATGATCTTGACACTAGATATCCATCCTAAATGGCACCCTATTCCCTATAATAAAACCCCTATGGGCCCTGCTCAAAAGTGCACTACTGTGAGCCCTGACCTATATAGTACTTTTGACCAGGGTCGATAGGGCTCTACCTGGTTTTAACCTGGTTGTAGAATGTTTGTTCCTACCTGGTTTTAACCTGGTTGTAGAATGTTTGTTCCTACCTGGTTTTAACCTGGTTGTAGAATGTTTGTTCCTACCTGGTTTTAACCTGGTTGTAGAATGTTTGTTCCTACCTGGTTTTAACCTGGTTGTAGAATGTTTGTTCCTACCTGGTTTTAACCTGGTTGTAGAATGTTTGTTCCTACCTGGTTTTAACCTGGTTGTAGAATGTTTGTTCCTACCTGGTTTTAACCTGGTTGTAGAATGTTTGTTCCTACCTGGTTTTTCCCTTTCAGCATCAACAGGTTGGTGACTCTACCGAAGGGGACTCCTAGAGAGATGAGCTCAGCCTCAGACACCTCGATGGGAACCTTGCGGACGTGGAGGACTCGGGAAGGACCACAGGGAGAACGATCTCCTTTAAACTGTCTGCTATCGTTGCCATTAGCTGTAGGAGGAGAGAGAGAGAGAGATCCACAAAGAATTTGAAAACAAACCCAATTTTAAAAAATTTGATAAATTGATCCCATTTGACCAGGCAGAAGATCCCGTTTAACCAGGAAGGTCAGATCCCATTTAACCAGCCAGGCAGATCCCATTTAACCATGCAGGCAGATCCTATTTAACCAGCCAGGCAGATCCCATTTAACCATGCAGGCAGATCCCATTTAACCAGCCAGATCCCATTTAACCAGCCAGCAGATCCCATTTAACCAGCCAGATCCCATTTAACCAGCCAGCAGATCCCATTTAACCAGGAAGGTCCCATTTAACCAGCCAGGCAGATCCCATTTAACCAAGAAGGTCCCATTTAACCAGCCAGCAGATCCCATTTAACCAGGAAGGTCCCATTTAACCAGCCAGATCCTATTTAACCAGCCAGCAGATCCAATTTAACCAGCTAGCAGATCCCATTTAACCAGCCAGGCAGATCCCATTTAACCAGGAAGGACCCATTTAACCAGTCAGCAGATCCCATTTAACCAGGCAGATCCCACTGCATATAGAGTAGATACATGTTGTTTTATCTTTAATTTGCGGTGGAAATTAAATGAATAAAATGATAGTACTGATTGAACTGTGAAAGAGGAACCAACGAAAGTTG
>NC_074685.1:5235384-5260384 GCF_029448725.1 Salvelinus fontinalis | reverse complement strand
TCAGGCCTCAGTAGAAACAGACAGTCTAGTTGTGTTAGTATGTAGTCAGGCCTCAGTAGAAATAGACAGTCTGGTTGTGTTAGTATGTAGTCAGGCCTCAGTAGAAACAGACAGTCTGGGTGTGTTAGTATGTAGTCAGGCCTCAGTAGAAACAGACAGTCTAGATGTGTTAGTATGTAGTCAGGCCTCAGTAGAAACAGACAGTCTAGATGTGTTAGTATGTAGTCAGGCCTCAGTAGAAACAGACAGTCTAGTTGTGTTAGTATGTAGTCAGGCCTCAGTAGAAATAGACAGTCTGGGTGTGTTAGTATGTAGTCAGGCCTCAGTAGAAACAGACAGTCTGGGTGTGTTAGTATGTAGTCAGGCCTCAGTAGAAACAGACAGTCTAGATGTGTTAGTATGTAGTCAGGCCTCAGTAGAAACAGACAGTCTAGATGTGTTAGTATGTAGTCAGGCCTCAGTAGAAACAGACAGTCTAGATGTGTTAGTATGTAGTCAGGCCTCAGTAGAAACAGACAGTCTAGATGTGTTAGTATGTAGTCAGGCCTCAGTAGAAACAGACAGTCTAGATGTGTTAGTATGTAGTCAGGCCTCAGTAGAAACAGACAGTCTAGATGTGTTAGTATGTAGTCAGGCCTCAGTAGAAACAGACAGTCTAGATGTGTTAGTATGTAGTCAGGCCTCAGTAGAAACAGACAGTCTAGATGTGTTAGTATGTAGTCAGGCCTCAGTAGAAACAGACAGTCTAGATGTGTTAGTATGTAGTCAGGCCTCAGTAGAAACAGACAGTCTAGATGTGTTAGTATGTAGTCAGGCCTCAGTAGAAACAGACAGTCTAGATGTGTTAGTATGTAGTCAGGCCTCAGTGGAAACAGACAGTCTAGATGTGTTAGTATGTAGTCAGGCCTCAGTAGAAACAGACAGTCTAGATGTGTTAGTATGTAGTCAGGCCTCAGTCGAAACAGACAGTCTAGATGTGTTAGTATGTAGTCAGGCCTCAGTAGAAACACACAGTCTGGGTGTGTTAGTATGTAGTCAGGCCTCAGTAGAAACAGACAGTCTGGGTGTGTTAGTATGTAGTCAGGCCTCAGTAGAAACAGACAGTCTGGGTGTGTTAGTATGTAGTCAGGCCTCAGTAGAAACAGACCGTCTAGATGTGTTAGTATGTAGTCAGGCCTCAGTAGAAACAGACAGTCTAGATGTGTTAGTATGTAGTCAGGCCTCAGTAGAAACAGACAGTCTAGATGTGTTAGTATGTAGTCAGGCCTCAGTAGAAACAGACAGTCTAGATGTGTTAGTATGTAGTCAGGCCTCAGTAGAAACAGACAGTCTAGTTGTGTTAGTATGTAGTCAGGCCTCAGTAGAAACAGACAGTCTGGGTGTGTTAGTATGTAGTCAGGCCTCAGTAGAAACAGACAGTCTAGATGTGTTAGTATGTAGTCAGGCCTCAGTCACGCACACACACACACACACACACACACACACACACACACACACACACACACACACACACACACACACACACAGACACAGACACAGACACAGACACAGACACACACACACAGACACACACACACACACACACACACACACACACACACACACACACACACACACACACACACACACACACACACACACACACACACACACACACACACACACACACACACACACACACACACACACATACACACACACACACACACACACACACACACACACACACACACACACATACACACACACATCCACACACACACACACACACACACACATACACACACACACACACACACACATACACACACACACACATACACACACACACATACACACACACACACACAGACACACACACACACACAGACACACAGTCTTGGAGCTGTTCTACAACACATCATATGATGTGAGGGAGGCTTCCCATCTAATAGCCATACCCATCCATTTCCTGTCTGAGAGCCTGTGTGTATGTGTGTGTGTGTGTGTGTGTGTGTGTGTGTGTGTGTGTGTGTGTGTGTGTGTGTGTGTGTGTGTGTGTGTGTGTGTGTGTGTGTGTGTGTGTGTGTGTGTGTGTGTGTGTGTGTGTGTCTGTGTGTGTGTGTGTGTGTGTGTGTGTGTGTGTGTGTGTGTGTGTCCATTACAGGAGATGGGATCTTAGTTAATCTCTTTAAAGCCAATAAGATCAGTCAACAGCACAATTAAATTAATCTCCTCTCTGTCAGCCAACCAGAGGTTACCAGCACGTTACCATGGAAACACAGGGTCATGGGGGGGAGGGGGGGGGACCAATCAGGAGCTGCTCTTTTCACTCACTTGTTATGCGTTGTATTCAGCATCACGTCTCCAGGGAAACCTCCTGGGTAGCATTATAACCAGTAACCAATGCTCTTTTGGGACCATCGAGGGTACATGATGACGTTCTAACCAACTGGGTCGCAGACTTATTCCCGGGATGAAATCCCATCGCGTCGACAACGCAGCTTCTTAAAGGATATCTCCAATTGAGCCGATATCTACGCAGCATTTACCGTGAATGATGTCTCCGAAAACCAATGAGCGATGGGATTGAATCCCAGGCTACAGTATGTATACATAGATACAGGGTAGAGGTCTGAGGTCTGTTGATGGGGTTGAATCCCAGCCTACAGTATGTATACATAGATACAGGGTAGAGGTCTGAGGTCTGTTGATGGGGTTGAATCCCAGCCTACAGTATGTATACATAGATACAGGGTAGAGGTCAGAGGTCGGTTGATGGGGTTGAATCCCAGCCTACAGTATGTCTACATAGATACAGGTCAGAGGTCAAAGGTCAGAGGTCTGTTGATGGGATTGAATCCCAGCCTACAGTATGTATACATAGATACAGGGTAGAGGTCAGAGGTCTGTTGATGGGGTTGAATCCCAGCCTACAGTATGTATACATAGATACAGGGTAGAGGTCAGAGGTCAGAGGTCTGTTGATGGGGTTGAATCCCAGCCTACAGTATGTATACATAGATACAGGGTAGAGGTCAGAGGTCTGTTGATGGGATTGAATCCCAGCCTACAGCATGTATACATAGATACAGGGTAGAGGTCAGAGGTCTGTTGATGGGATTGAATCCCAGCCTACAGTATGTCTACATAGATACAGGGTAGAGGTCAGAGGTCATTAAGACGTACCTGTGGATGGAGTAGAAGTGCTCATGGTAGTAGGGCCGCAGAGGACAGCAGAAGAAAGAGGCAGAACAGATCCCTGCTGACAGACAGGACAGAGACGTTAGGTTACTGTTACTCCCTGCTGACAGACAGGACAGAGACGTTAGGTTACTGTTACTCCCTGCTGACAGACAAGACAGGACAGAGACGTTAGGTAACTGTTACTCCCTGCTGACAGACAGGACAGAGACGTTAGGTTACTGTTACTCCCTGCTGACAGACAGGACAGAGACGTTAGGTTACTGTTACTCCCTGCTGACAGACAGGACAGAGACGTTAGGTAACTGTTACTCCCTGCTGACAGACAGGACAGAGACGTTAGGTTACTGTTACTCCCTGCTGACAGACAGGACAGAGACGTTAGGTAACTGTTACTCCCTGCTGACAGACAGGACAGAGACGTTAGGTAACTGTTACTCCCTGCTGACAGACAGGACAGAGACGTTAGGTAACTGTTACTCCCTGCTGACAGACAGGACAGGACAGAGACGTTAGGTAACTGTTACTCCCTGCTGACAGACAGGACAGAGACGTTAGGTAACTGTTACTCCCTGCTGACAGACAAGACAGAGACGTTAGGTTACTGTTACTCCCTGCTGACAGACAGACAGAGACGTTAGGTTACTGTTACTCCCTGCTGACAGACAAGACAGAGACGTTAGGTTACTGTTACTCCCTGCTGACAGACAGACAGGACAGAGACGTTAGGTAACTGTTACTCCCTGCTGACAGACAAGACAGAGACGTTAGGTAACTGTTACTCCCTGCTGACAGACAAGACAGAGACGTTAGGTAACTGTTACTCCCTGCTGACAGACAAGACAGAGACGTTAGGTAACTGTTACTCCCTGCTGACAGACAGGACAGAGACGTTAGGTAACTGTTACTCCCTGCTGACAGACAGGACAGAGACGTTAGGTAACTGTTACTCCCTGCTGACAGACAGGACAGAGACGTTAGGTAACTGTTACTCCCTGCTGACAGACAGGACAGAGACGTTAGGTAACTGTTACTCCCTGCTGACAGACAAGACAGAGACGTTAGGTAACTGTTACTCCCTGCTGACAGACAAGACAGAGACGTTAGGTTACTGTTACTCCCTGCTGACAGACAGACAGAGACGTTAGGTTACTGTTACTCCCTGCTGACAGACAAGACAGAGACGTTAGGTTACTGTTACTCCCTGCTGACAGACAGACAGGACAGAGACGTTAGGTAACTGTTACTCCCTGCTGACAGACAAGACAGAGACGTTAGGTAACTGTTACTCCCTGCTGACAGACAAGACAGAGACGTTAGGTAACTGTTACTCCCTGCTGACAGACAGGACAGAGACGTTAGGTAACTGTTACTCCCTGCTGACAGACAGGACAGAGACGTTAGGTAACTGTTACTCCCTGCTGACAGACAAGACAGAGACGTTAGGTAACTGTTACTCCCTGCTGACAGACAGGACAGAGACGTTAGGTAACTGTTACTCCCTGCTGACAGACAGGACAGAGACGTTAGGTAACTGTTACTCCCTGCTGACAGACAGGACAGAGACGTTAGGTAACTGTTACTCCCTGCTGACAGACAGGACAGAGACGTTAGGTTACTGTTACTCCCTGCTGACAGACAAGACAGAGACGTTAGGTAACTGTTACTCCCTGCTGACAGACAAGACAGGACAGAGACGTTAGGTTACTGTTACTCCCTGCTGACAGACAGGACAGAGACGTTAGGTACTGTTACTCCCTGCTGACAGACAAGACAAAATTAACATAACAAACAGAGACCGGTGAACTAATAGTATAGAGACTGATGGACTAATAGTATAGAGACTGATGGACTAATAGTATAGAGATTGATGGACTAATAGTATAGAGACTGATGGACTAATAGTATAGAGATTGATGGACTAATAGTATAGAGACTGATGGACTAATAGTATAGAGACTGATGGACTAATAGTATAGAGACTGATGGACTAATAGTATAGAGACTGATGGACTAATAGTATAGAGACTGATGGACTAATAGTATAGAGACTGATGGACTAATAGTATAGAGACTGGTGGACTAATAGTATAGAGACTGATGGACTAATAGTTTAGAGACTGATGGATTATCTGGCTAAACAGACACGTCTCCTATTAGACTGACATCACTGTCATCACTGACATCTCTCTACGTCTCCTGTTAGACTGACATCACTGTCATCTCTCTACGTCTCCTGTTAGACTGACATCACTGTCATCTCTCTACGTCTCCTGTTAGACTGACATCACTGTCATCTCTCTACGTCTCCTGTTAGACTGACATCACTGTCATCTCTCTACATCTCCTGTTAGACTGACATCACTGTCATCTCTCTACATCTCCTGTTAGACTGACATCACTGTCATCTCTCTACGTCTCCTGTTAGACTGACATCACTGTCATCTCTCTACATCTCCTGTTAGACTGACATCACTGTCATCTCTCTACGTCTCCTGTTACACTGACATCACTGTCATCTCTCTACGTCTCCTATTAGACTGACATCACTGTCATCTCTCTACGTCTCCTGTTAGACTGACATCACTGTCATCTCTCTACATCTCCTGTTAGACTGACATCACTGTCATCTCTCTACGTCTCCTGTTACACTGACATCACTGTCATCTCTCTACGTCTCCTATTAGACTGACATCACTGTCATCTCTCTACGTCTCCTCTCTCCTGCCCTCCCAGGACCCTTGACACATTCTCATTCAGGCTGGCGCCCCTCAACCAACATCCCAAATGTCACCCTATTGCCTCTATAGTGCACAAAACCATGGGGCCTGGTCAATAGTAGTGCGCTACATAGGGAATAGGGTGCTGGTCTAAAATAGTGCACTACATAGGGAATAGGGTTCCATTTGGGACGCATATTTTAGTCTCAAGCCGTGTCATCTCCCTAAACGCCATCATCACTGCTGTGTGTTTAATCAGCCGTCTATAGACACCTCCAGCCTATTAGTGCCACTCATTGACATTTCACTGTCGCTAATATGAAAATGTCCATTGGTCATTACGTCTCCTACAGAGTCTCCTACGTCTCCTGTTACGTCTCCTACAGAGTCTCCTACGTCTCCTGTTACGTCTCCTACAGAGTCTCCTACGTCTCCTGTTACGTCTCCTACAGAGTCTCCTACGTCTCCTGTTACGTCTCCTACAGAGTCTCCTACGTCTCCTGTTACGTCTCCTACAGAGTCTCCTACGTCTCCTGTTACGTCTCCTACAGAGTCTCCTACGTCTCCTGTTACGTCTCCTACAGAGTCTCCTACGTCTCCTGTTACGTCTCCTACAGAGTCTCCTACGTCTCCTGTTACGTCTCCTACAGAGTCTCCTACGTCTCCTGTTACGTCTCCTACAGAGTCTCCTACGTCTCCTGTTACGTCTCCTACAGAGTCTCCTACGTCTCCTGTTACGTCTCCTACAGAGTCTCCTACGTCTCCTGTTACGTCTCCTACAGAGTCTCCTACGTCTCCTGTTACGTCTCCTACAGAGTCTCCTACGTCTCCTGTTACGTCTCCTACAGAGTCTCCTACGTCTCCTGTTACGTCTCCTACAGAGTCTCTACGTCTCCTGTTACGTCTCCTACAGAGTCTCCTACGTCTCCTGTTACGTCTCCTACAGAGTCTCCTACGTCTCCTGTTACGTCTCCTACAGAGTCTCCTACGTCTCCTGTTACGTCTCCTACAGAGTCTCCTACGTCTCCTGTTACGTCTCCTACAGAGTCTCCTACGTCTCCTGTTACGTCTCCTACAGAGTCTCCTACGTCTCCTGTTACGTCTCCTACAGAGTCTCCTACGTCTCCTGTTACGTCTCCTACAGAGTCTCCTACGTCTCCTGTTACGTCTCCTACAGAGTCTCCTACGTCTCCTGTTACGTCTCCTACAGAGTCTCCTACGTCTCCTGTTACGTCTCCTACAGAGTCTCCTACGTCTCCTGTTACGTCTCCTACAGAGTCTCCTACGTCTCCTGTTACGTCTCCTACAGAGTCTCCTACGTCTCCTACGTCTCCTGTGGCTCTAGATATCTCATCTCTCCACTGAAACTTTGAGAAATACCAAAGCCACAGAAATGAACCGGTTTGTTTCCAACACGTTTTAAAATGAACTAAAGTAATGTAGAGGAGGGGTTGGGGAGTGGATGGAGGAGGGGTTAGGATGGAGGAGGGGTTGGGGAGTGGATGGAGGAGGGTTTGGGATGGAGGAGGGGTTAGGATGGAGGAGGGTTTGGGGAGTAGATGGAGGAGGGGTTAGGATGGAGGAGGGGTTGGGGAGTGGATGGAGGAGGGGTTAGGATGGAGGAGGGGTTAGGATGGAGGAGGGTTTGGGGAGTAGATGGAGGAGGGGTTAGGATGGAGGAGGGGTTGGGGAGTGGATGGAGGAGGGGTTAGGATGGAGGAGGGGTTAGGATGGAGGAGGGGTTAGGATGGAGGAGGGGTTAGGATGGAGGAGGGTTTGGGGAGTGGATGGAGGAGGGGTTAGGATGGAGGAGGGGTTGGGGAGTGGATGGAGGAGGGGTTAGGATGTAGGAGGGGTTGGGGAGTGGATGGAGGAGGGGTTAGGATGGAGGAGGGGTTAGGATGTAGGAGGGGTTGGGGAGTGGATGGAGGAGGGGTTAGGATGGAGGAGGGGTTGGGGAGTGGATGGAGGAGGGGTTAGGATGGAGGAGGGGTTAGGATGGAGGAGGGGTTGGGGAGTGGATGGAGGAGGGGTTAGGATGGAGGAGGGGTTGGGGAGTGGATGGAGGAGGGGTTAGGATGGAGGAGGGGTTGGGGAGTGGATGGAGGAGGGGTTAGGATGGAGGAGGGGTTGGGGAGTGGATGGAGGAGGGGTTAGGATGTAGGAGGGGTTGGGGAGTGGATGGAGGAGGGGTTAGGATGGAGGAGGGGTTAGGATGGAGGAGGGATTAGGATGGAGGAGGGGTTGGGGAGTGGATGGAGGAGGGGTTAGGATGGAGGAGGGGTTCGGGAGTGGATGGAGGAGGGGTTAGGATGGAGGAGGGGTTAGGGAGTGGATGGAGGAGGGGTTAGGATGGAGGAGGGGTTAGGATGGAGGAGGGGTTAGGATGGAGGAGGGGTTGGGGAGTGGATGGAGGAGGGGTTAGGATGGAGGAGGGGTTAGGGAGTGGATGGAGGAGGGGTTAGGATGGAGGAGGGGTTGGGGAGTGGATGGAGGAGGGGTTGGGATGGAGGAGGGGTTAGGATGGAGGAGGGGTTAGGATGGAGGAGGGATTGGGGAGTGGATGGAGGAGGGTTTGGGATGGAGGAGGGGTTAGGATGGAGGAGGGGTTGGGATGGAGGAGGGGTTGGGGAGTGGATGGAGGAGGGGTTAGGATGGAGGAGGGGTTAGGATGGAGGAGGGGTTAGGATGGAGGAGGGATTAGGATGGAGGAGGGGTTGGGGAGTGGATGGAGGAGGGGTTAGGATGGAGGAGGGGTTAGGATGGAGGAGGGGTTAGGATGGAGGAGGGGTTGGGGAGTGGATGGAGGAGGGGTTAGGATGGAGGAGGGGTTAGGATGGAGGAGGGGTTAGGATGGAGGAGGGGTTGGGGAGTGGATGGAGGAGGGGTTAGGATGGAGGAGGGGTTAGGATGGAGGAGGGGTTAGGATGGAGGAGGGGTTAGGGAGTGGATGGAGGAGGGGTTAGGATGGAGGAGGGGTTAGGGAGTGGATGGAGGAGGGGTTAGGATGGAGGAGGGGTTAGGGAGTGGATGGAGGAGGGGTTAGGATGGAGGAGGGGTTAGGATGGAGGAGGGGTTAGGATGGAGGAGGGGTTAGGGAGTGGATGGAGGAGGGGTTAGGATGGAGGAGGGGTTAGGATGGAGGAGGGGTTAGGGAGTGGATGGAGGAGGGGTTAGGATGTAGGAGGGGTTAGGATGGAGGAGGGGTTAGGATGGAGGAGGGGTTAGGGAGTGGATGGAGGAGGGGTTAGGATGTAGGAGGGGTTAGGATGGAGGAGGGGTTAGGATGGAGGAGGGGTTGGGGAGTGGATGGAGGAGGGGTTAGGATGGAGGAGGGGTTAGGATGGAGGAGGGGTTAGGATGGAGGAGGGGTTGGGGAGTGGATGGAGGAGGGGTTAGGATGGAGGAGGGGTTAGGGAGTGGATGGAGGAGGGGTTAGGATGGAGGAGGGGTTAGGATGGAGGAGGGGTTAGGGAGTGGATGGAGGAGGGGTTAGGATGGAGGAGGGGTTGGGGGGAGGAGGGGTTAGGATGGAGGAGGGGTTAGGGAGTGGATGGAGGAGGGGTTGGGATGGAGGAGGGGTTGGGATGGAGGAGGGGTTGGGATGGAGGAGGGGTTGGGGAGTGGATGGAGGAGGGGTTGGGATGGAGGAGGGGTTAGGATGGAGGAGGGGTTAGGATGGAGGAGGGGTTAGGATGGAGGAGGGGTTAGGATGGAGGAGGGGTTGGGATGGAGGAGGGGTTGGGATGGAGGAGGGGTTGGGATGGAGGAGGGGTTGGGATGGAGGAGGGGTTGGGATGGAGGAGGGGTTAGGGAGTGGATGGAGGAGGGGTTAGGGAGTGGATGGAGGAGGGGTTGGGATGGAGGAGGGGTTAGGATGGAGGAGGGGTTAGGATGGAGGAGGGGTTGGGATGGAGGAGGGGTTGGGATGGAGGAGGGGTTGGGATGGAGGAAGGGTTGGGATGGAGGAGGGGTTGGGGAGTGGATGGAGGAGGGGTTGGGATGGAGGAGGGGTTAGGATGGAGGAGGGGTTAGGATGGAGGAGGGGTTAGGATGGAGGAGGGGTTAGGATGGAGGAGGGGTTGGGATGGAGGAGGGGTTGGGATGGAGGAGGGGTTGGGATGGAGGAGGGGTTGGGATGGAGGAGGGGTTGGGATGGAGGAGGGGTTAGGGAGTGGATGGAGGAGGGGTTAGGGAGTGGATGGAGGAGGGGTTGGGATGGAGGAGGGGTTAGGATGGAGGAGGGGTTAGGATGGAGGAGGGGTTAGGATGGAGGAGGGGTTGGGATGGAGGAGGGGTTGGGATGGAGGAGGGGTTAGGGAGTGGATGGAGGAGGGGTTAGGGAGTGGATGGAGGAGGGGTTGGGATGGAGGAGGGGTTAGGATGGAGGAGGGGTTAGGATGGAGGAGGGGTTAGGATGGAGGAGGGGTTAGGATGGAGGAGGGGTTAGGATGGAGGAGGGGTTAGGATGGAGGAGGGGTTAGGATGGAGGAGGGGTTGGGATGGAGGAGGGGTTGGGATGGAGGAGGGGTTGGGATGGAGGAGGGGTTAGGATGGAGGAGGGGTTAGGATGGAGGAGGGGTTAGGATGGAGGAGGGGTTGGGATGGAGGAGGGGTTGGGATGGAGGAGGGGTTGGGATGGAGGAGGGGTTAGGATGGAGGAGGGGTTAGGATGGAGGAGGGGTTAGGATGGAGGAGGGGTTGGGATGGAGGAGGGGTTGGGATGGAGGAGGGGTTGGGATGGAGGAGGGGTTGGGATGGAGGAGGGGTTAGGATGGAGGAGGGGTTAGGATGGAGGAGGGGTTGGGATGGAGGAGGGGTTGGGATGGAGGAGGGGTTAGGATGGAGGAGGGGTTGGGATGGAGGAGGGGTTGGGATGGAGGAGGGGTTGGGATGGAGGAGGGGTTGGGATGGAGGAGGGGTTAGGATGGAGGAGGGGTTAGGATGGAGGAGGGGTTAGGATGGAGGAGGGGTTGGGATGGAGGAGGGGTTGGGATGGAGGAGGGGTTGGGATGGAGGAGGGGTTAGGGAGTGGATGGAGGAGGGGTTAGGGAGTGGATGGAGGAGGGGTTGGGATGGAGGAGGGGTTAGGATGGAGGAGGGGTTAGGATGGAGGAGGGGTTGGGATGGAGGAGGGGTTGGGATGGAGGAGGGGTTGGGGAGTGGATGCAGCACTCACTGGAGGTGGTAATACCGACTAGACCTGGGCAGAAAATACTTTTGTAGTTTATTTGAAAATACCAACTTTTCAAATACTCTAGGTAGTCTAATACAGTTTGCAAAGAGTTTCAACTGAAGGCAACTAACTATTTGATATTCAAATACACGTCTCAGAAAACCTAATAATATTTGAAAGTATTTTGAATATATGAAAGTTATTTGAAAAAAACCGAACATTATCTGGTGACTGCCAAATATACATCTGTAGTGACCCTATGATGATTACACAATGATGTCATTGTTACATAAGACTTTGTAAATGTCTTTATAATGACATCCTAATGGAGTTATGACATAACTGGAATAAGGAACAGTCACGATTCCTCTTACAACAACTCGCAGCTCATTGCTATGCAATAAAAATGCTATGACCAAAACATGATGTACAACGATGACAAAATATCATTGGTTAATCGGTTTGACTTGATTATGTACACCTGGGGACATTGATATTTAGGAGAATGGACATTTACAAAATGTTCAGGTAGGCAGCCAATCCAACAAGCAGTTCCAGATAGCAGCCCTGCCATTAGTTGAAGTCTGAAATTGTAGTTACTTACTGAGATCTGTATTCAAAAAGTTTTAAAAAGTAGTAATTTTCTGTGATCTGTATTCAAAAAGTTGTAGTCACTTCCCCTGGGGAATGTTTACTTTTATGTCCACAAAGCAGAGTTAAACCTATAGTTATCCCAGGTCTAATAAATGGACAATGAAGTGATGGTAAAACTATGTGATAAACAATCACCGTGGAAACAGCGGTAAAGGTATAGGGTCTATATGTTCGAGTTACATGCCACAGCATCTCTATGTGTTAAACAGTCACCGTGGAAACAGCGGTAAAGGTATAGGGTCTATTTGTTCGAGCTACATGCCACAGCATCTCTATGTGTTAAACAGTCACCGTGGAAACAGAGGTAAAGGTATAGGGTCTATATGTTCGAGCTACATGCCACAGCATCTCTATGTGTTAAACAGTCACCGTGGAAACAGCGGTAAAGGTATAGGGTCTATATGTTCGAGCTACATGCCACAGCATCTCTATGTGTTAAACAGTCACCGTGGAAACAGCGGTAAAGGTATAGGGTCTATATGTTCGAGCTACATGCCACAGCATCTCTATGTGTTAAACAGTCACCATGGAAACAGAGGTAAAGGTATAGGGTCTATATGTTCGAGCTACATGCCACAGCATCTCTATGTGTTAAACAGTCACCGTGGAAACAGCGGTAAAGGTATAGGGTCTATATGTTCGAGCTACATGCCACAGCATCTCTATGTGTTAAACAGTCACCGTGGAAACAGCGGTAAAGGTATAGGGTCTATATGTTCGAGCTACATGCCACAGCATCTCTATGTGTTAAACAGTCACCGTGGAAACAGCGGTAAAGGTATAGGGTCTATATGTTCGAGCTACATGCCACAGCATCTCTATGTGTTAAACAGTCACCGTGGAAACAGCGGTAAAGGTATAGGGTCTATTTGTTCGAGCTACATGCCACAGCATCTCTATGTGTTAAACAGTCACCGTGGAAACAGCGGTAAAGGTATAGGGTCTATATGTTCGAGCTACATGCCACAGCATCTCTATGTGTTAAACAGTCACCGTGGAAACAGAGGTAAAGGTATAGGGTCTATATGTTCGAGCTACATGCCACAGCATCTCTATGTGTTAAACAGTCACCGTGGAAACAGCGGTAAAGGTATAGGGTCTATATGTTCGAGCTACATGCCACAGCATCTCTATGTGTTAAACAGTCACCGTGGAAACAGCGGTAAAGGTATAGGGTCTATATGTTCGAGCTACATGCCACAGCATCTCTATGTGTTAAACAGTCACCGTGGAAACAGCGGTAAAGGTATAGGGTCTATATGTTCGAGCTACATGCCACAGCATCTCTATGTGTTAAACAGTCACCGTGGAAACAGCGGTAAAGGTATAGGGTCTATATGTTCGAGCTACATGCCACAGCATCTCTATGTGTTAAACAGTCACCGTGGAAACAGCGGTAAAGGTATAGGGTCTATATGTTCGAGCTACATGCCACAGCATCTCTATGTGTTAAACAGTCACCGTGGAAACAGCGGTAAAGGTATAGGGTCTATATGTTCGAGCTACATGCCACAGCATCTCTATGTGTTAAACAGTCACCGTGGAAACAGCGGTAAAGGTATAGGGTCTATATGTTCGAGCTACATGCCACAGCATCTCTATGTGTTAAACAGTCACCGTGGAAACAGCGGTAAAGGTATAGGGTCTATATGTTCGAGCTACATGCCACAGCATCTCTATGTGTTAAACAGTCACCGTGGAAACAGCGGTAAAGGTATAGGGTCTATATGTTCGAGCTACATGCCACAGCATCTCTATGTGTTAAACAGTCACCGTGGAAACAGCGGTAAAGGTATAGGGTCTATATGTTCGAGCTACATGCCACAGCATCTCTATGTGTTAAACAGTCACCGTGGAAACAGCGGTAAAGGTATAGGGTCTATTTGTTCGAGCTACATGCCACAGCATCTCTATGTGTTAAACAGTCACCGTGGAAACAGAGGTAAAGGTATAGGGTCTATATGTTCGAGCTACATGCCACAGCATCTCTATGTGTTAAACAGTCACCGTGGAAACAGCGGTAAAGGTATAGGGTCTATATGTTCGAGCTACATGCCACAGCATCTCTATGTGTTAAACAGTCACCGTGGAAACAGCGGTAAAGGTATAGGGTCTATATGTTCGAGCTACATGCCACAGCATCTCTATGTGTTAAACAGTCACCGTGGAAACAGCGGTAAAGGTATAGGGTCTATATGTTCGAGCTACATGCCACAGCATCTCTATGTGTTAAACAGTCACCGTGGAAACAGCGGTAAAGGTATAGGGTCTATATGTTCGAGCTACATGCCACAGCATCTCTATGTGTTAAACAGTCACCGTGGAAACAGCGGTAAAGGTATAGGGTCTATATGTTCGAGCTACATGCCACAGCATCTCTATGTGTTAAACAGTCACCGTGGAAACAGCGGTAAAGGTATAGGGTCTATATGTTCGAGCTACATGCCACAGCATCTCTATGTGTTAAACAGTCACCGTGGAAACAGCGGTAAAGGTATAGGGTCTATATGTTCGAGCTACATGCCACAGCATCTCTATGTGTTAAACAGTCACCGTGGAAACAGAGGTATAGGGTCTATATGTTCGAGCTACATGCCACAGTCACTTCATATGAAGCCTAAATCACAGCAGGTTGGTGGCACCTTAATTGGAGAGGCTCGTGGTAATGTCTGGAGCGGATTTGGTGGAATGGTGTCAAATATAAAACACATGGTTTGATGCCGTTCCATTCGCTCCATTCCAGGTATTATCATGAGCCCCCCTCCCCTCTGCAGCCTCCACTGACGCCTAAATATTTACAACAAAATAAATAATCACATATTTTTTTATTTTCATTATTTAATCAACCTACATCATGTTATCTCTCTCTCTCAACAATATCCTGTTGTTAAAAATATTATAAATTGGGCATGCCTATAAGTTGAGCAATTGAAGGCATCTAGGGCTCTTGTTGACTTAACTGATTGTGTTCGATGAAAGTGATAAACCTTTCGGACATTATTGGCTTGCTACCGACTGTACCGAAGAGATTCAGGGTTGTTGAACGGAAGTGACGAGTGTGTTGATATAACGGTAATATTATCAACACTCCGCTTCTAACAACCATCGGTATTGGTTAAGAAAAGGTGACGCACGCCAAACGTTTTTCCATTGCAACATTTGATGCACATTCACATTCACTGTGGTGGTCTGAACTGTGCTGTGGAGTTCACAGCTGGCGATGCCTCATCGTGATTGGTTAATCCTCATCATTTGCAACGATGTCAATGAGCGTCATCACCATCTTTCCTTTGCGGTTCCTCCAACTGTCGTGATTACCAGCTGAGATAAACTTTTAGGGAGTTGATTTTACTCCAGGCTCGGAGTTAGTCTAGGAAGTGTCTTAGCATCATCCTAAAACCTACTCTGGGCAGTGTCTTAACATCATCCTAAAACCTACTCTGGGCAGTGTCTTAGCATCATCCTAAAACCTACTCTGAGCAGTGTCTTAGCATCATCCTAAAACCTACTCTGGGCAGTGTCTTAGCATCATCCTAAAACCTACTCTGAGCAGTGTCTTAACATTATCCTAAAACCTACTCTGAGCAGTGTCTTAACATTATCCTAAAACCTACTCTGAGCAGTGTCTTAGCATCATCCTAAAACCTACTCTGAGCAGTGTCTTAGCATCATCCTAAAACCTACTCCGAGCAGTGTCTTAACATCATCCTAAAACCTACTCTGAGCAGTGTCTTAACATCATCCTACAACCTACTCTGAGCAGTGTCTTAACATCATCCTAAAACCTACTCTGGGCAGTGTCTTAACATCATCCTAAAACCTACTCTGAGCAGTGTCTTAGCATCATCCTAAAACCTACTCTGAGCAGTGTCTTAACATCATCCTAAAACCTACTCTGGGCAGTGTCTTAACATCATCCTAAAACCTACTCTGAACAGTGTCTTAACATCATCCTAAAACCTACTCTGAGCTGGGAGTATTTTTTTTGTCTTAAAACAGATTTTAACAGGATTCCTAGGATACTGGCCCTGAATTAGTTCACAACTGATCGAGGCCTCAGTATACTGAGAGGGCAGTATACTCAATGACATATATGCAAATTCAACTGACATAACATACCATAACAACTACAAACCCGATATCAGAATATTCTCAGCCAGTCAATTATCTAGAGCAGAATAAGTTCCTCTATTTGACAGCAGTGGGAAGAGTTAGGCAAGTCTGCCTCCAAACCAGCATCCTACCCCCTATATAGTGTACTACGTTTTACCAGAGCCCTAGTCTGAGTATGGGTCCTGGTCAAAAGTAGTACACTAGATACAGATGCTGGATCTTAATTTGACCCGTATTGTCACAGCAAAATAACCCAGCAGCAACAGGATGTGAACATTTAGTCCATAATGTTGCTTGATTGGTTTTTAGACTATTAGCTGGACAAAACTTAGGCTCCACGAGAAGTGCAATACTGTTTAAACGGTATAACTGTATGTTACTGTTGGTTTTCTGTGAATGTATGTAAATCGCAAAGCTCGTCTGCATTTTCTGCGGTGCAGGAAAATTCTCAGCGACAAGAGTAATCAAATTAAGATCCGACATCTGTAGGCAATAGGGTGCCATTTGGAACACCACCTCAGTGTAAAAAAAGAACAAAATGGCAGCCGACAGACTATGAATGGTTGCACCTGGCAATATAAAGACACTTCAACAGAAACCTTCTTGTATTTCTCTATTACAGAGAGACCTCAGAGTCTGACAAAGCAACAAAGCTAGTTTACTTCACTTTAAATATATTTGGTTAATTATACACTTTATCAAACATGCAAAAGTCAACAACTAGATATGGCTGAAATAAGAGAGTTATATACTAAGACTCAGGACACAAAGTGTGTTTAAAGGTGTGTGTTTATCTGCAAACGTACAGAAGCTAAAAGGTTAGCGCACCTCGTGGTCTTTAGGTAGGGAGTTAACCCTCTTACCTCTCCAGGTGAACAAACGAGTTCCACAACTAATTCTAGTATTTCACATTGCATAACTGCTCCTCGGGAAAAGCAGGTAGCCCAGTGGTTAGAGTGTTGGGCCGGGTAAACCGAAAGGTCGCTAGTTTGAATACCCGAGCCAACAACGTGCAAAAATTCTGTCGATGTGCCCTTGAGCAAGGCACTTTAACCCTAATTGCGCCTGTAAGACGCTCTGGAGATGAGAGTCTGATAAATGACTACAAACGTAAATGTCCACAAAAACCAATACAATACAATACAAAAGCAACACAGAATGGTCTGTCTGTGCAACAGGTGATCAGCAACACCAAGCAGCAGTGTTGTTCCAATTAAGTCCAACAGCTAGAGGTACGGTACTATACCTGAAAGTCATTGGTCAGTCTAGTCCTCAGTATACAGCATAATAGATATTCAACGAGGAAGGATAGAAGAAGAGAGAGAAGAAAAGAGTGAAATAAAAGACAGGTTTTTAGGACCAAGAGGAAGAGTGAGAGAGACAAAGCACTAGATAAGCAAGTGTAACAGTGTGTTGGAGAGAGAGAGAGAGACAGAGAGACAGAGAGAGAGACCACAAAATAGGAGGAGTGATAAAAGAGGGGGAGGGAGGGTGTGTGCATGCGCACAGGTCTAGTGGATGATGATGTGTTGAAGACAGATTGGGGGAGGAAAGAGAGAACAGAGAGAATATGGTCTGTTGTCCAAACATACATAAACAAATTAACTTACGACAAACAAGCTGCAGTCAGCGGAAAGAACAAATTACGTTGTTCTGGTGGTCGGAAAAATACATAGTAACCACATCACAGAGAGGGGTGAGGGAGGGAGGGAGGGGGAGACTGGGGGCAGGGCTGTGGGAGGCTAGGGGGCAGGCCTGTGGGAGGCAAGGGGGCAGGGCTGTGGGAGGCTAGGGGGCAGGGCTGTGGGAGGCTAGGGGGCAGGGCTGTGGGAGGCTAGGGGGCAGGGCTATGGGAGGCTAGGGGGCAGGGCTGTGGGAGGCTAGGGGGCAGGGCTATGGGAGGCTAGGGGGCAGGGCTGTGGGAGGCTAGGGGGCAGGCCTGTGGGAGGCTAGGGGGCAGGGCTGTGGGAGGCTAGGGGGCAGGGCTGTGGGAGGCAAGGGGGCAGGGCTGTGGGAGGCTAGGGGGCAGGGCTGTGGGAGGCTAGGGGGCAGGGCTGTGGGAGGCTAGGGGGCAGGGCTGTGGGAGGCAAGGGGGCAGGGCTGTGGGAGGCTAGGGGGCAGGGCTGTGGGAGGCTAGGGGGCAGGGCTGTGGGAGGCTAGGGGGCAGGGCTATGGGAGGCTAGGGGGCAGGGCTGTGGGAGGCTAGGGGGCAGGGCTATGGGAGGCTAGGGGGCAGGGCTGTGGGAGGCTAGGGGGCAGGGCTGTGGGAGGCTAGGGGGCAGGGCTGTGGGAGGCTAGGGGGCAGGGCTGTGGGAGGCTAGGGGGCAGGCCTGTGGGAGGCAAGGGGGCAGGGCTGTGGGAGGCTAGGGGGCAGGGCTGTGGGAGGCAAGGGGGCAGGGCTGTGGGAGGCTAGGGGGCAGGGCTGTGGGAGGCAAGGGGGCAGGGCTGTGGGAGGCTAGGGGGCAGGGCTGTGGGAGGCTAGGGGGCAGGGATGTGGGAGACTAGGGGGCAGGGCTGTGGGAGGCAAGGGGGCAGGGCTGTGGGAGGTTGGGGGCAGGGCTGTGGGAGGCTAGGGGGTAGGGCTGTGGGAGGCAAGGGGGCAGGGCTGTGGGAGGCTAGGGGGCAGGGCTGTGGGAGGGAGGAGACTGGGGGCAGGGCTGTGGGAGACTAGGGGGCAGGGCTGTGGGAGGCAAGGGGGCAGGGCTGAGGGAGGCTAGGGGGCAGGGCTGTGGGAGGCTAGGGGGCAGAGCTGTGGGAGACTAGGGGGCAGGGCTGTGGGAGGCTATGGGGCATGGCTGTGGGAGGCTAGGGGGCAGGGCTGTGGGAGGCAAGGGGGCAGGGCTGTGGGAGGCTAGGGGGCAGGGCTGTGGGAGGCTAGGGGGCAGGGCTGTGGGAGGCTAGGGGGCTGGGCTGTGGGAGACTAGGGGGCAGGGCTGTGGGAGGCTGAGTTGGGATGCATGCGCTCCATTGTCTGTGATATCTATTATTGAAGCTGGCCTGGCCTCTTCATCAGTAACCTGATACCACTGGCCAAACAAACGTTGCATAACACTCCAATTAACAAGTGCTGCTGAAAGACACACACACACAAACCAAGCTTGAAAGGCGAGCCTCAGCTGAGTCAGGTCTGTATCTCTACGTACAGAGCACCAAAAGATGACGTTTGAACACATCAGACAGAGAGGCCGTAAGGCTGAACCACAGTAAGGGAGAGTGGGATAAGTTGATCCAAAGGTTGAGCCACCCTTGTTTCCTAGGAAAACCCTACACAAAATGTATAATTTGACCAAATATTTAGCAAGAGGTCATCATTTCTGTCTGTGAAGGAAGAAACCACATGGAAAAAGAGGTTAGCAAGTTAGGTCCAAAAAAACGAGTTTTCACAAAGTCAAAATTATATTTGTTTTAGAGGTTTCATGATGCATCATGATGCTTGTATCTAAAACCAAAGTAGATCATTTTAAGATTGTTCTATACATCAGTGGGGGTCTCTATAAGCTACACTATGAGGTCTTAAACCTAGCATGAAAGTGCATCCTTGTATTTGTGTGGGATAATGTTGAACCTTTATTTAACCAGGAAAATCCCATTAAAACTCAGGTCTCCCTTTTTCAAGGGAGACCTGGCCAAGAAGGCAGCAACAATCAATACATTTACAGGACTAAAAGATACACCAATCAATACATTTACAGGACTAAAACATACAACTATACAATACAACATGATCCAGTCTAAAAAAAAAAAGTATTTACCCTCCTCTGTAAGAGTCTCCCATCAATATGGTCAAATAGTTTGCCTTGGGGTAAGACGAGCCAATGATTGAGCCAATGGCAAGTTGAGCGAATCTAAATGTTTCTTCCCAGGGGAAATGCAAGTCATTATCGCTGGGATATGAGGTAACAACAGGGCCTGGTCTATGTTAAAAGTATCTTTTTAAAGTACAACGTGTTTGTTAGGTGTTAAGCCTGTGTCAAAATATGCTTCATATATATATATATATATAAAAATGAAAAAAAAACTATTGTGATTGTGTTGAATTGTGGGAAACAGGGATAATAGTCCAATGAGAAGCAGAGAAACTGATTTCGTGTCGCGGTGCTGACTAACGGTGAATAAACTGGAAGCTATAAAAACTAGCAGTCTTATTAAAATGTTCAGTTAAAGTTTAAAGAAAGATATTCAAAAACCTCCAAACTGTTAACCCAAACTCAGCCAGCAGTATTATAAGAATTTACTGAGACGTTCAATTCAAGGAAAAAAACTCAAAATAACCTTTAAACGTTCTCTGAACCTCCCTGCAACGTAAACATGTGTGTTCCCAGAACAGGAGAAATGTTCACTTCCGTTCTCAGAACGTTTAAAAACGTTCAGTTTAAAAACGTTTAAAAACGTTCAGTTTAACCGGTCAGGAAACTTAAGGCTTCGTTCCCAGAACCAATGGAGGAAAAAAACTTACGTTACCACAACTACCAAGGAACTAAATGTGCTACCTGGGCGGTCCTTCACACGATATGATATCAACATCCAGAACTAGACACTATCAACAACTAGATATTATCAACAACTAGATATTATCAACTAGACACTATCAACAACTAGATATTATCAACAACTAGATATTATCAACTAGATATTATCAACAACTAGATATTATCAACTAGATATTATCAACAACTAGATATTATCAACTAGATATTATCAACAACTAGATATTATCAACTAGATATTATCAACAACTAGATATTATCAACAACTAGATATTATCAACAACTAGATATTATCAACTAGATATTATCAACAACTAGATATTATCAACTAGATATTATCAACAACTAGATATTATCAACAACTAGATATTATCAACTAGATATTATCAACTAGATATTATCAACAACTAGATATTATCAACTAGATATTATCAACAACTAGATATTATCAACTAGATATTATCAACAACTAGATATTATCAACTAGATATTATCAACTAGATATTATCAACAACTAGATATTATCAACAACTAGATATTATCAACAACTAGATATTATCAACAACTAGATATTATCAACAACTAGATATTATCAACAACTAGATATTATCAACTAGATATTATCAACAACTAGATATTATCAACTAGATATTATCAACTAGATATTATCAACAACTAGGTATTATCAACTAGATATTATCAACAACTAGATATTATCAACAACTAGATATTATCAACAACTAGATATTATCAACTAGATATTATCAACAACTAGATATTATCAACTAGATATTATCAACTAGATATTATCAACAACTAGATATTATCAACTAGCTATTATCAACTAGATATTATCAACTAGATATTATCAACAACTAGATATTATCAACTAGATATTATCAACTAGATATTATCAACAACTAGATATTATCAACTAGATATTATCAACTAGATATTATCAACTAGATATTATCAACAACTAGATATTATCAACTAGATATTATCAACAACTAGATATTATCAACTAGATATTATCAACTAGATATTATCAACAACTAGATATTATCAACAACTAGATATTATCAACTAGATATTATCAACTAGATATTATCAACTAGATATTATCAACTAGATATTATCAACAACTAGATATTATCAACAACTAGATATTATCAACTAGATATTATCAACAACTAGATATTATCAACAACTAGATATTATCAACTAGATATTATCAACTAGATATTATCAACTAGATATTATCAACTAGATATTATCAACAACTAGATATTATCAACAACTAGATATTATCAACAACTAGATATTATCAACTAGATATTATCAACTAGATATTATCAACTAGATATTATCAACAACTAGATATTATCAACTAGATATTATCAACTAGATATTATCAACTAGATATTATCAACAACTAGATATTATCAACTAGATATTATCAACAACTAGATATTACCAACTAGATATTATCAACTAGCTAATATCAACAACTAGATATTATCAACTAGATATTATCAACTAGATATTATCAACAACTAGACATTATCAACTAGCTAATATCAACAACTAGATATTATCAACTAGATATTATCAACTAGATATTATCAACAACTAGATATTATCAACAACTAGATATTATCAACTAGATATTATCAACAACTAGATATTATCAACAACTAGATATTATCAACTAGATATTATCAACTAGATATTATCAACTAGATATTATCAACTAGATATTATCAACAACTAGATATTATCAACTAGATATTATCAACAACAACTAGCTCATAGAAATCAGGTCAAAGGTTATTACATCACCAAGTATGGATCCAGAATGAAACGCCACCTGAGACCTACAACATTGGGTCAGCCCTACAACATTGGGTCAGCCCTACAACATTGGGTCAGCCCTACAACATTGGGTCAGCCCTACAACATTGGGTCAGCCTTGCAACATTGGGTCAGCCCTACAACATTGGGTCAGCCTTGCAACATTGGGTCAGCCCTTCAAGATGTGGTCAGCCCTACAACATTGGGTCAGCCCTACAACATTGGGTCAGCCTTACAACATTGGGGGTGTCCCAAATGGCATACTGGTCCCTTTATAGTGCACTACTTCTGACCACAGCTCTATGGGCTGGTCAAACTAGTAGCAACTACCAGGCCTGTGCTCTGTAGAAACAGGAAGTAACAGGAACTGGTAACTCGGGTTGCGATGGCATGGTGTTGGTTTCCCTTTAATATTGGATGGGGGGTAATAAAGAAGAGTAAACTGAAACCCAACCAGGAACAACAGACAACCACTTCCCTTGCTTCTCCTCTGCTTGTCTCCTTGTCTCCCTTCCATTCCACCTCTCCACCATGGGTGCCCGGGCCTTCAGCTGCTCTGCACCCAGGCTGGAATGCACTCCCGCCACACATACAAGAAGCAGACACAGTCATCTCATTAAAAAACCTCTTCAAGGATGCCTATAACCTATAGAATGTCTTCTATGATTGACCTTCTGTGCTTTCTCAGTATCCCTATGTATTCCCCAACCCACACCTTACCCTAAACTGGTTCCCTATCCTAAACCCAGCCCTACGCCCTAAACTGGTTCCCTATCCTATACCCAGCCCTACCCCCTAAACTGGTTCCCTATCCTATACCCAGCCCTACCCCCTAAACTGGTTCCCTATCCTATACCCAGCCCTACCCCCTAAACTGGTTCCCTATCCTAAACCCAGCCCTACGCCCTAAACTGGTTCCCTATCCTATACCCAGCCCTACCCCCTAAACTGGTTCCCTATCCTAAACCCAGCCCTACGCCCTAAACTGGTTCCCTATCCTATACCCAGCCCTACCCCCTAAACTGGTTCCCTATCCTAAACCCAGCCCTACGCCCTAAACTGGTTCCCTATCCTATACCCAGGCTTACCCCCTAAACCGGGTCTGTATCCTGTACCCAGGCTTACCCCCTAAACCGGGTCTGTATCCTATACCCAGCCCTACCTCCTAAACCGGGTCTGTATCCTATACCCAGCCCTACCCCCTAAACCGGGTCTGTATCCTATACCCAGCCCTACCTCCTAAACCGGGTCTATATCCTATACCCAGCCCTACCCCCTAAACCGGGTCTGTATCCTATACCCAGCCCTACCCCCTAAACCGGGTCTGTATCCTATACCCAGCCCTATCCCCTAAACCGGGTCTGTATCCTATACCCAGCCCTACCCCCTAAACCGGGTCTGTATCCTATACCCAGCCCTACCTCCTAAACCGGGTCTGTATCCTATTATACCCAGCCCTACCCCCTAAACCGGGTCTGTATCCTATTCCCAGCCCTACCCCCTAAACCGGTCTGTATCCTATACCCAGCCCTACCTCCTAAACCGGGTCTGTATCCTATACCCAACCCTACCCCCTAAACCGGGTCTGTATCCTATACCCAGCCCTACCCCCTAAACCGGGTCTGTATCCTATCACCAGCCCTACCCCCTAAACCGGGTCTGTATCCTATACCCAGCCCTACCCCCTAAACCGGGTCTGTATCCTATACCCGGCCCTACCCCCTAAACCGGGTCTGTATCCTATACCCAGCCCTACCTCCTAAACCGGGTCTGTATCCTAAACCCAACCCTGGCTGACTTCTCCGTGTTTCGGCAGAACAGAGCAGCTACGTCTGGTAAGACGAGGGGCGGAGGAGTGTGTCTATTTGTCAATAACTGCTGGTGTCTAATATTAAAGAAGTCCCGAGGTATTGCTCGCCTGAGGTAGAATACTTCATGATAAGCTATAGACCATCTACCAAGAGAGTTCTCATCTATATTATCCGTAGCTGTCTATTTACCACTACAAACCGACGCTGGCACTAAGACCACACTCAACGAGCTGTAAAAGGCCATAAGCAAACAAGAAAATGCACATCCAAAAGTGGCGCTCCTAGTGGCCGGGGACTTTAATGCAGGTAAAACTTAAATCCGTTTGACCTCATTTCTAATCAGCATGTTAAATGTGCAACCAGAGGAAGAAAAAAAACTCCAGACCACCTTTACTCCACACACAGAGATGCATACAAAGCTCTCCCTCGCCCTCCATTTGGCAAATCTGACCATAATTCCATCCTCCTGACTAAACTATAGCAGGAAGTACCAGTGACTCGCTCAATACTGAAGTGGTCAGATGACGCGGATTTTACGCTACAGGACTGTTTTGCTAGCACAGACTGGAATATGTTCCGGGATTCATCCAATGGCATTGAGGAGTTTACCACATCAGTCATTGGCTTCATCAATAAGTGCATCGACGACGTCGTCCCCACAGTGACCGTACATACATTTCCCAACCAGAAGCCATGGATTACAGGCAACATCCGCACCGAGCTAAAGGCTAGAGCTGCCGTTTTTCAAGGCATTAATGTGGATGCTACCATGATTAAGGATAGTCCTGAATGAATTGTGAATAATGATGAGTTAAAAAGTTACAGACGCACAAATATCATAACCCCAAGACATGCTAAACCTCTCACCATTACAACAACAGGGAAGGTTAGCGGTTTTTTTGGGGGGGGGGGGGGGGTTCTGATATTTGCGCGTCTGTAACTTTCTCACTCATCATTATTCACAATACATTGAGGATTATCCGTAATCATTGTAGCATCCAC